>NC_045432.1:81213338-81474247 GCF_902635505.1 Sarcophilus harrisii | reverse complement strand
ATAAAAAATATAAATAATAATAAAAAAATAATATTATAATATAATAGTTCCGTGGTAATACAGTGCAGGGAGCATCAGCCTGGGAGTATATAAGTTCAACTTGAAAGAAATAAATGAATATAAAACCATAATAAATAAATTATTAAGAACTGAAGTAAACAGGCACAGAGCCCCAGGGGAAGCCTTCTGAAAATAACAAAACCATAACAAACAGAATATAATTTAAGGAAAAATTCAGTGAGGTGCTACTTCAATGAGAGAGGGGGTTGGGTTTAATATTTCAGTTAGAAAGAAAACAAGAAGAACACCCAAGAAAAATATAATTTATAAAGCCTTTTTGGGGTAATTCACCCAGAGAGACGACGTGGGAAGATTGTCCATTTAGAGGGAAATAAAAAAAAACATCAGAAAGCGAATTTAAAGAGACTGTTCACAGATACTAGAGCGCAGAAAGCACCAGGCTGGCAGCATATAAGTTCAATTGGAAAAAATAAAAAACAATAAAACACCATTACATAATATTATATAAAATATAAAAGAGAAAGGGGGTAATACAGTGCACAGAGGACTTAGCTCAGAGGATATAAGTTTAATTAGAAAGAAATATATGTAATAGAACATCATAAGATAATATCATATAGATATAATAAAGAGTTAGTCATACGAAAGGGACAAAACCAGGCTGAGGAATAAGTTCAATTAAAAAAATAAAATAAAAAAACCATCACATAAATAATATAAAAGAAAATAAAATCTTGTAATATACCATAAAATTATACATGTAATAGAACATTTGGACTACTATAGTGCAGAGAGCATCAGCCTAGGAGGATATAAGTTGTACTACAAAGAAATATAAGAAATAGAAAACCACAACATAACATACTTTAATAATTATAACTGACTGGTGGTACTATACGGTACAGAGCACCAGCCAGCGAGGATGTAAGTTCAATGACAAAGAAATATAACACAATAAAACACCAGAAACAAACAAGACACAATAAAATATAACAAAATAAAAAAGAGACAGTGAGGAGGTGCTGCCATGTAGAGAGGACTTAGCTGGGAGGATATAGATTCAGTTAGAAAGAAATATACCTAATAGAACATCAAACATTAAAAAAGGATATAAAGAGAATTAGGCAACTATAAAGGGCAGAGGACCAGGCCGAGAATAAGTTCTTAGAAAAATATAAAACAATAAAACACCATAACAAATCTGATATACCAAAACAAATGTAATATATAAATAGAGAGGGGTGGATATAAATACCAGGCTGGGATTAAATAAGTTTTACTAAATGAAATATAGATAATAAAACCAAATAACACAAAAAAGGCAGTTAGAGGCATTAAGGGGCTAGAGCACCAGGCTGCCAGTATATGTTCTTAGGAAAAAAGAATATAAACCAAAATAAATTAAATATATAAGAAGTTGGGGGGTACTACATGGCCTAGGAGCCCCAGGTGGGGGTTTAAGGTTCAATTACAAAAGAAAAAAAAAATAAAAAACATAAATATAAATAATAATAAGAGAGTTAGGGACAACTAGAGGGCAGACACTCCAGCATGAGTATAAGGATTTAGCAAGAAATAAAGAATAAACACAAACATAATATCATATAATTTTACTTAATATGTTATTATAATATATATGAGACAAAGTTAGGGCTTAAGGCCCGAGGCCCAGGGGCCGTAGAAGGCTTTAATTGCCAAGAAAGATTATAAATAAAAACCTATTATATTATTAATATAATAAAGACAAGGGGACTACAATGCAGAGAGCCCAGGTGGGGAGTATATTGTTCATTTAGAAGAAATATAACAAGATGTAAAAACAAAAAAAATTTAATAATATATAAGGGAGACAGTGAGGGGGATTAAGGAGACCCCGGTTGGGGAATATTATTCAAAGAAAAAACAACAAAATAAAACACCAGAACAGAAAAAAAACACAATTTAATAAATATATATAAAGAAAAGGAGGTACCTAAATGCAGAAAGCACTAGGGTGCAATAGCAAGAAAGAAAATAAAAAGAACAGGACACTATAAATAATATATATAATATCCTATTCTAATACACCAAGGGCCATACTACAGTGCGAGCCCATTAGTTTTGAAGTTCAGTTACAAAGAAATATAATCAAACACCATAAATAACAAAATAATTTAATATTTGTAGGAAACACAGTGAGGTGGTACTTTCAATGAGAGGGGGTGGGCCGGGGATAATCAGTCAGAAAGAAATAGAAGAGATAGAACACCCTAAGAAAATATAATATTTATAATAGCCTTTTTGGGGTAACAAAGAGAACATACCAAGGTATATAAGTCCAATTAGGGAAATATAAAACAATAAAACATCAGAATAGAACAGAAAAAAAGAGACTGTTAGCAGGTACCAGGGCCAGAAAGACCAGGGGGGAGGATAAAATTAGTTGGAAAAAAAAACACAATAAACCCATTGCATAATATAATATAAAATATAAAAAGAGTCAGGGCTACCAAAGAAAGAGGACTTAATCAGAAGAATAAGTTTTAATTAGAAAGAAATATATGTAATAGAACAAAAGAAATATCATATGATATAATAGAGAGTTACAAATTTTCAGAAAGGAAGACCAGGCTGGGAATAAGTTCATTGAAAGAAATAAACACAATAAAACCACCAGAATAGAACAGAATAAAAGAGATCCTGCAGGATAGAGCGCAGAAAGCACCAGCTGGGAGGAAGGTTCAATTGAAAAATAAAACACAAAAAACAATAACATAAATGTAATATATGAAATAGGCAGGAGGGAATGCAATGCAGAGAGGACTTAGCTGGGGCATAAGTTCAATTAGAAAGAAATAACCTAAGAACATCATAAAAAATCATATAGATATAAAGAGAATTAGGTGATAAAGGGCACAGAGGACTAGGCCAGGAGGATATAATTTCAATTAGAAAGAAATATAAAAAAAAAACACATCAATAGCATAAAATATTATAAAACAATTTAATAATATATATATAAAGGTGGTATTGATATAGAAAAAGGTGGCATTAAATGTTCATTCCAATGAAATATATGAAATAAAACCATACTATATTTATATAATAATGATTAGTGGATACTAAGAGAGAGTCCATTTGGGAGTATATAAGTTTAATTAGAAATATAAAAAATAGAATATCATGCAAATATAATATATGTAATAGACACTTAGGGGGAAAAGGCAGAGAGCCCCGGTGGGAGTATAAGGAATTTCCAGAAATATAAAGGATATAACACGATAATATAAAAAAATATGTAAAATAGTTAGATGCACAGGGCAGAGGCCCCAGCCTGGGAGTATATATTTTTTGCAAAGAAAAAAAGAATATAAGGCTATAAATAAATAATTTTAGTTTTATATTTTATTTTAACAATGGGAGAAGTTAGGGACCAGATAGTGCAGAGAAAAACCAGGTTGGGAGTATAGATTCAAAGAAAAAAACAATAAAACACCAGAACAGAACAGAACACAATTTAATATAATATATAAGAAAAGGAGCTACTGAGGGCAGAAAGACTAGGCTGTCAGATATTCACTTAGAAAGAAATATAAGAGAACAGGACACCATAAATAATATAATATAATAACCTTATACATAAAGATCATTAGGGATACTAAGGGCAGAAAGCCCCGGGCTGGTGTTTTAAGTTCAGTTACAAAGAAATATAGTCAAACACCAAAATAACAGAATATAATTTTATTAGTAGGGAAATTAACAGGAGGTGGATTTCAAGAAGAGGTGGGTTGGGTGTATATAATTTCAGTCAGAAAGAAATAGAAGAGATAGAACACCCTAAGAAAATATAATATTTATAATAGCCTTTTTGGGGGTAATTCAATTCAGAGAGCACGACGCTGGCAGTATATAAGTCCATTTAGAGGGAAATATGACACAATAAAACACCAGAATAGAACAGAATATTAAAGAGACTGTTAGCAGGTACTAGAGCGCAGAAAGCACCAGGCTGGGAGGATATACGTTCAATTGGAAAAATTAAAACACAATAAAACATCACAACATAATATAATATAATATAACATAACATAAAATAAAAAAGAGACAGTTAGGAGGGACTGCAATGCAGAGAGGCCTTAGCTGGGAGGATATAAGTTCAATTAGAAAGAAATAAAACAGAATAAAACATCATAACATAATATAATATATGTAATAAACAGTTAGGGGTTACTACAGGGAAGAGAGTACCAATGGAGAAAATTCAAAGAAAGAAATATAATCCTAGCTTGACAGGTCCAGGCTCACAAGGCCTGGGGCTTGAACTTGGCATCTAGTGCCTGGGGAGGGATAGCTCCAGACATATCCGGGCCCTTCAAGAAGTAGCAGCAGCATGACTGATGAGTGACGGTGACTGAGACAGTAAGCCCTTCCTTGGTGCTGCATTCAAGGCTCTCAGCACTCTGGCTCCCAACCCTGGCTCTCTATGACCTGGGCCGCTTCCTATGCTGCCTTAAATGGACCAATATTCAGGCTACCAACCGTGGCAGCAAGTGCTTCCTCCGTGAAATTTCAGTGCTTCTACAGTAAGCCATGGCCCACCCAGCCCTGTGAAGGCCCATTTGTCAGGGATCAGCCAAAGGTGGAGGGATCTCTTGGCGTGGGAAAGTCCTTTGCCTTCATAGCCCAACTGCCACTGTGGTGAGGGAGGGGGAGGTCAGGGCCTGTGTGCCCATGTGCTTCCCGGCTGTTCAGACCCTCAAGCAGCTGGGCCGTGAGCCTGGCTTTGCAGTTTCTTTTCCTCAGCCCCTCAGCTCATCTCAGGCGACGAAGGGTGGGACCACCCTGCTCTTAGCGATTGCACAAGAACAGGCATCCGGGGCCATTGGAACCCGGAGTGGAGGGAGGCATCTTTATGGGCTGAGGCCGAGGCTGCAGTGAGGGCTGAAGGGATCCGCTGCAACGGGGAGCTTCGAGCCAGCAGACCAGCCTCCCCTCCCCAGAGCAGGAGATTGGAGAGCAGGCTCAGGGCTCAGGCCAGCAGGCCCAGGGACACCAACTGGCAGTTGGCTGGGCAAGGGCTCCCTCCCTGTTACTCGGTTGAGGGTGGCCTCCCCTCCCAATGCTGGGAAAGGCCCAGAGGCAAAGGCCTAGGTGCGTAATAGGCGCAAGGCCTGCCCAGGGGTCCCTAAGGAGGCCCAGCAGGATCTCTAACCAACCTTGAGCCCCTTAACTCTTCCTGCCTAATCTCCTAAATGGCTGCTGCCACAGTACTGAGGTCCTGTAGTTTACATCCTATTGCCAGGTAACAGGCTCCTACAGGGGCCTGCCAGCCATGCTGTTCAACCTTGCTCTTGCCTTGGTGAGTACCCATTCTTGCAGCCTTTCGCCACGAGCTACTTCTTCATGTAGAGGCCTCCTGGCCGGGGTCCTTCTCACTCAGTGACACCCAATGACAAGTAAATCCAGTTTCTTCCACTCTTTCCTTCCTTGGGAAACTGTGTCAAGAGGTGAAACAGCTTGGCCATGAGCTAGTGGCAAACCAGACTCAAACTCAGAGCTTCCGACTTCAAATCTGTCCCTCTGCTAGAAAGCCCCCATCTCCTTCCTGGAGGACGGGGCCTTCGGCCAAGGAGGGCATGTGTGGCCTTGGAAACTTATCCATGGAGTGGAAGCGGGAGCTAAGGTGACGTCGCCCTCACGCTGTCTGGCTGCCCGAGACCTCATCCAGTCAATTGTAGCCTCCCTCTTCCAGCCCCTTGTAAGATCCCTGTGGATACCGCCAAGGGGGAAGGAATCCAGTTTGCTCTGAGGCCGAGCAGACGAGCAGGGAGAGTGGAAGTTGGAGGTGGGGGCTTAGGGAGCCTGGGTGCACATCTTGTGCTATAGATTTACAGGAAGTTTTAAAAATCCTTCCTTGGTCTGAGACACTCAACACTTCCTGGCTGTGCCATCCTGGGCAAATCACTTGACCCCAACTGCCTCAACAGAAAATAAACAATAAAGAAAATAAAAATCCCCTTCTTAAAAGACAGAACTCTAATGGTGTGAGGGTATCTTTCTCCTCAACAGTATCACAATTTTTATTTTATTGCTGTGGTCAGCCAGGAGGACAGAATATTCGTCTGGGTACTTAAGTCATTTGTTACAGCCTTTTTTTTCTTTTTTTTTTTATTATACCTTTTCATTTATGAGATATATGCCTGGGTAATTTTACAGCATTGACAGTTGCAAATCCTTTTGTTCCAACTTCTCCCCTCCTTCCCCCCACCCCTTCCCCAGATGGCAGGTTGACCAATATGTTAAATATATTAAAGTATGAATTAAACACAATATATGTATACATGTCCATACAGTTATTTTGCTGCACAAGAAAAATCAGACAAAATAAGGTAAAATAATTTGTTACATCTTTTAATAATGTTTTTATATCACCTCTCCAGGTCTTGAGGTTCTCTTAGTCAGTTTTACTCGCAGATATTTTATGCCCTTTGTAGTTATTTTCAACAGAACTTCCCTGGCCATCATTTTTAGTTTGGTTATCACTTTACAAAACTGTTATTGATCTGGGGGTGGGAAGTTATTTTGCAGCCTACTTTACTGAAGCTCTTAATTGTCTAAATTAGGTTTCTGGATGATGAGCTGAGATTTTCTATGTAAACCATCACATGTCTCCTCTCTGGGTATCTTTATGCCTTTCTTTTTCCCCATCATTTCTAAAACATATATCCTTGTTTATTCTTGTATTTTGGGGAACAGCTTCCATCATTTCTATGTGGTTTTAAGGGTCCTAGTGTTTTGCATTATCATTTCAAAAAGCATAAATGGAAATGGTTTGTCAAAGATTTTTTTCTTCATCTGTTGGTAAGATGCTTTAAAAAAATATCTCCTTATGTTCATTGTTTTCCTAATGTTGGTCCCTCTTTGCATCTCTGGTATAAATCCAACTGGATCATAGACATTAATTGGGGGGGATCCATTTCTTTAGGATCGACGCCTGATATATGCATTAATATTCCATTATGACACGTCTTTGTTCTTTTTCTTTGCTTTTGTCTCAGTATTAGGGATCGCTTATCTCTTTTAGGTCGTAACAAAAGAGTTTGCCAAAGTGCTTTCCTTCTCATTTCTTGAGAATAATATGGGTAATAAAAGTGTTAATTATTATTTTTCTTTCTTTATTTTTTAATTAAAAATATTCTTTACAAGTTTGATATCCCCCCCCCTCAATCCGCTAGTCTTAGGCTTTCTCCGGCCTTGCCACTTTCTCGCCCCTCATCATTCCCCCAATCGAAACCCGAATTTTTGGGGGGCAAAGGGATGGAGATCATCTTTTGGAGGTGCTTCAGGCTGACAAGGGGTGTCCCTCGGCCTGAAGTGAATTCCCCCCCCACTGGTGTTTTTTACAAAATATATCTCCTGGTCCATGGGCAGTTGTTTCCCTGTGTACTTTAATGGGGGACAGTTTGGTTGTCACAAGTCCCCTTTCTTTCCATCCAGCCCCATGAGCAGGCAAGCTGTGAAAGGCACATTTGGAGTGGCTGTAGATGTTCACTCTCACTCCTTTCCCCGGTCCTAAAGCCCAAGTGACCAGTGGAGTCCTGGGGAAGTGGAACTACCTGTGGGCCTTTCCCCACTGAAATCAGGTAGGGATAACTGTGGAGCAGAGTCAGCTTAGCTTTCTTTGACACAGGTTCAAGATTACCTGCTTCCTCTCCTGAGAGTGAAATAGTCAGGAAGTGGGTGCTAATTCCTGGTCCAAATCCTTGACAGACCCACAGGCTGGGGGGGCCTGAGACAAAGAAACTTTATAGTTTTGGGAGCCTGAAAGTCTAGGGTTTTTTTATGGCAGCAGCCGCAGGAGCCTCCGGGGTTGGGCTGCAGATAATGTGGCTGCAATCAAGCACCTCCAGGTTTCCTCAATCTGTAGCCAGAGCCTGTCCAATATTCCGGGAGTCTGAGAAGAGGAAGTCGTGTCCCCAGTTTCACCATTAAGTCACAAATAAGGGCAGGACAGGAGGAGACAGTGAGAGAAGAGGTTTGAGTAAGAGGTCATCAAAGTGACAAGGCAGAGGGAAGGTTATCCTAAGTGGGGAGGGGTGGACGGAGCTAGAGCACTAGGGCAGGACTGAAAACGAGGCTCCCAAAGTCAAAGAGAAATCCAGCTGACTTCCCTGCCGCATCCCTGGGTTTGTTACCCTGCCTATCATCGATGAATAAGGAGAAGCCTGTGGCTGTGCCGGGGCCCAGCCACTCCTGGTCCTGAGAAGACTGGAGAATGGGGCGTTGGGAAAGGCGGCTTGATCCCAGTGTGGGCAGTCTTCCTGTGCCCCAGCTGGCTGCACTTAGGGCATAGGTCTGGGTTTTGTTTTTCCGAGCACACTCGTGAGCCCAGTAGCCCCGGCCGTGGCAGCTGACCACACGGTTCCTGGATATGGCAGCAGCTAAAACGGGAGCCTCTCCGCTTCCTGTCCTGGCCCTGTGTTGGCTCTCCTGTGATGGCTCTCCTGTGCCTCAGTTCGGACCCTATTATGGAAAACTCCAAAAGCTGTTTCCAACAGCTGTGTTTGGGGAGTTTGAGCACTCGGGCTAACTTCTGCAGCTTCCTTCCAACGTCTGGGGCGATGGACTAACGGCCGTCGGCGCTGGAGACGGGGCCTCCAGGTTAGTGGATGTCTTTTGAGCCTCTACAAGGCACCCCTGAAAGAGAGAAGGATTTTCCTCAGCTTCTCGGGGAACTTCCTGAAGTTTTTCATAATTAACCTGTTTCTTAATTCCCTTCATCATGCCTTCAATCCGGTATATTATCAAATGACTTCTCTCTCTCTGTCCGCTTCCTTCCTGATAATCCCACCCAGGTCTGTTCCTGGAAGACGAGGGATTACTGATTTCTTGTTAAAGGAACAGAAGCCTCTGGAAATCAATAGAGGAGCACAAATCATAATATTACATCGAGTATTCCTTGGGCTATAGGATTGGGGTAAAAAGGGCTTACTCAACAAAGAGGTAAAGTATTTTGGGGCATAAAGTTTTGACAAAAGACTGCACACTTGCTTTGTCTTCAAGTTAGGGAGCAAAGATTTATTATGCTGCTTGACAGTGGGCTAAAGTCCAAAAGGAGTTTAAGTAAAGAGGCAGGAAGAAGAAAAAATCAGTGGGGGGGGTGTGTTATATTATATTATGTTGTTGTGTTATATTCTATTATATTTCATTGTAAGTGAACCTATATACTACCAGCCTGGGGCTCTCTGCCCTGTAGTACCCAGTGACGGTCCATTATATATATTATATTATGTTATATTATGTTATGGTGTTATATCCTGTTATATTTCATGGTAAATTAACCTATATACTCCCAGCCTGGGGCTCTCTGCCCTGTTGTACTCCCTAAGTGTCTATTACATATATTATATTATGGCATGATATTCTATTTTGTTATATTTCTAATTAAACTTATATACTCCCAGCCTGGGGCTCTCTGCATTGTAGTATCCACTAACCATTATATATATAATAATATAATATGGTGTTATATTCATACTATTGAAATTAGTTAGTTTTAATGCCAGCCTTGTATTCTATATATACTGTAATACTACCCAATCTATTATATATATTATGTTAAATTGTGTTATAATATATTATGATGGTGTTTTATTGTGTTATATTTCTTCTAATTGAAATTATATCCTCCTGCCTGGGCCCTTCAGCCCTATAGTATGACCTAATTCTCTGTTATATCTATATGATGTTATGTTATGATGTTCTATTAGGTATATTTCTTTCTAATTGAACTTATATCCTGCCAGCTAAGTCCTCTCTGCATTGCAGTACCTCCTCACTGTCTCTTTCATATATTACATTATGTTATGGTGTTTTATTGTGTTTTATTTTTTCCAATTGAACTTATATCCTCCCAGCCTGATGCTCTCTGCACTAGAGTAGTCCGAACATTCTAATATATATATATATATATATTTTATGGTATATTATAAGATTTTATATTATAATGTTATATTATGCTATTTCATGGTGTTTTATTGTGTTATATTTTTTTCTAATTGAACTTATATATCCTCCTAGTTTGAAGTCTTCTGTGCTCTACAGTATGACCTCTATTATATCTATATGATATTATCTTTTATGATGTCTTCTATTACATATTTCTTTCTAATTAAACTTATATCTTCTGAGTTAGTCCCTTGCACTGTAGTAGCCCCTGACTCTTTAGGAGTATTTTATATTATAATATGTAATGGTAAGTGTTTTTATTGTGTTTTTATTTTTTCCTAATTGATCTTATATCCTCCTGTAGCCTGGTGGTTTCTGTGCTCAGTACCCGCTAACAGTCCTTTAATATTCTGTTCTATTCTTGATGTTCTTTTATTGTGTTACATTTCCTCTAATTGACTTATATACTGCCAGCGTAGTGTTCTGAATTGGAATACCCCAAAAGGCTATTGTAAATATTATATTTTCTAGGGTGTTCTATCTCTTTCTACTTATTTCCTTTTCTGACTGAAATTATATACACCCAAGCCCACCTCTTCTCATCACTCTTGAAGTACCACCTCACTGTGAATTTTCTACATAATATTAAATTATATTCTGTTATGTTATGGTGTTTGATTATATTTCTTTGTAACTGAACTTCAAAACTACCAGCCTGAGGCTCTGTGCACTGTAGTACTTCCAGTCTCTTATATACATATTATGTTATGCTATGGTGTTACATACATATTATGTTATGGTGTTATATTCTGTTATATTTCTTTCAAGTTGAACTTATATACTCACAGCCAGATACTCTCTGCACTGTATTACCACAGAACTATTATATTATTAATTATTATTTTATTATTATATTATATATTATTTTATATTATATTATTATTATATTATTATATTATGGTGTTATATTCTGTTATATTTCGTGCAAGTTGAACTTATATACTCACAGCCTGATACTCTCTGCACTGTATTACCACAGAACTATTATATTATTATTTTATTATATTATATATTATTTTGTGTTATATTATTATTATATTATATTGTTATATTACGTTATGGTGTTATGTTCTGTTATATTTCTTTCAAGTTAAACGTATATACTCACAGCCTGACGCTCTCTGCATTGTATTACCACAGAACTATTATATTATTATAATTAATTATTATTTTATTATTATATTATATATTTTTATATTATATTATATTGTTATATATATTATATTAAGTTATATTATGTCATGGTGTTGCAATCCGTTATATTTCTTTCTAATTGAACCTAGATACACTCAGCCTGGCGTTGTCTGCCCTGTAGTGCCTCCTAACAGTATATTATGTTATGGTGTTATATTCTCTATTATATTTCCTTTCTAATTGAATGGTATATACTGACAGCCTTATGCCTCCAGCCCTGTAAAACCTCCTGCCTATTATGTATATATTGTGTTATGTTATGGTGTTATATTCTGCTGTATTTCATTGGAATGAAACTTATTTAATGCCAGCCTGGTATTCTATATACCGTAATACCACCTCTCTATTATATATATTACATTAAATTGTGTTATAGTATATCATGATTTGTTATGGTGTTTTATTGTGTTATATTTTTTTCTAATAGAACTCATATCCTCCCAGCCTAGTCCTCTGTGCCCTATAGTATGACCTAATTCTCTATTAAATCTATATTATGTTATGATGTTCTATTAGGCATATTTGTTTCTAATTGAAGTTATATCCTCCCAGCTAAGTCCTCTCTGCATGGGAGCACCTCCTCACTGTCTCTTTTTATTTTGTTATATTATATTGTGTCCTGTTCGGTTCTGGTGTTTTGTTTTGTTATATTTCTTTCTAATTGAACTTATATCCTCCCAGCCTGATGCTCTCTGCACTATAGTAGTCCGAACGTTCATATAAATATATATATATATATATTTTGTGGAATATTATAAGATTTTATATTATCTAATGTTATATTATGTTATGTTGTTTTATTCTGTTTTATTTCTTTCTAATTGAATTTATATACTCCCAGCTTGGTACTCTCTGTAATTGTAGTACCTCTTGTCTATTATATATATATTATATTATGTTATGGTGTTATATTCTATTATATTTCTTTTGAATTGAACTTATATACTCTGCAGCCTGGAGCTCGCTCTAGAGTAAATTTCTAATTGCCTTTTTTGTATTTTGTGTTATTATATTATATTATATATTATAGTGCCTCATTGTGTTTTATTTTTTCCATTGAACTCATACCCTGTGCCTGGTGCTTTCTGCGCTCTAGTACCTGCTAACAGTCTCTTTAATATTCTGTTCTATTCTGGTGTTTTATTGTGTCATATTTCCCTCTAATTGGACTTATATACTGCCAGCGTCGTGCTCTCTGAATTGAATTACCCCCAAAAAGGTTATTATAAATATTATATTTTCTTAGGGTGTTCTATCTCTTCTATTTCTTTCTGACTGAAATTATATACACCCAAGCCCACCCTCTCTCACTTGAAGTACCACCTCACTGTGAATTTCCTACATAATATTAAATTATATTCTGTTATGTTATGGTGTTTGACTATATTTCTTTGTAACTGAACTTCAAAACTACCAGCCTGAGGTGTTCTGTAATTGTGCAGTATGCCCCAATGATCTATTATACAGGATATTATACTGTATATGTTATAGTGTCCTGTTCTGTTATATTTCTTTCTAACTGAACCTATATGCTGGACAGCCTAGTGCTTCTGCACTGAGTACTTCCTGTTTCTGTATATATATTATATTGTTCGCCCCACTTGTTCTGGGTGTTTTATTGTGTTAGTTTTTCTAATTGAATATATATAATTCCCAACCTGGTGGTCTCTGCCTGTAGCATCCCCTCACTGTCCTGCGTTATATATTACATTAGTGCCACCATGTTATGGTGTTGCATCTTGTTATATTTCACAAATGAACCAATATAATCTCAGCCTGGTGCTCTACATTGTAGTGCCCACTCAACTGTCTATTGTATATGTAATAATATAATATTTATATTCTATAATCTTCTTGGCAATTAAAGCTCCATACTGACAGCTTTCCGGGCCTCAAATACCTTATAGTAGCCTCTCGAATCGTCTCATATATATTATAATAACTTATATTAAGTAAAATTATAGCGATATTATGCTATGGTGTTATATCTGGTTATATTTCTAAGCAATGCACCTATATACCCCAAGTCATAGGAGGTTCGCCCTCTAGTTGTCCCCTCCTAACTCTAATTATGTCTGTTATATTATGTTACTTTTGTTATATTCCTGTTCTATTTCTTTTGCACTGAACCTATATACTCCCACCTGGGGCTCTAGGCCATGTAGTACCCTTTAACTGTCTATTATATATATTATATTATGTTATGGTGTTATATTCTATTAGATTTCTTTCGAATGGAACTTATATACTGGCAGCCTGGTGCTCTGTGCCCTGTAATGCCTCCTAACTGCCTATTATGTATATTGTGTTATGTTATGGTGTTATATTCTGCTATATTTCATTGGAATGAAACTTATTTAATCCCAACCTGGTATCATATATACTGTAATACCATCTCTATTATATATATTACATTAAATTGTTTTATAGTATATTATGCTATGTGATGGTGTTTTATTATATTATATTTCTTTCTAATTGAACTTACATTCCTCCTGGCCCATCCCCCTGTGCCCTATAGTATGACCTAACTCTCTGTTATAATTATATTATGTTATGATGTTCTATTAGGTATATTTCTTTCTAATTGAAGTTATATCCTCCCAGCTAAGTCCTCTCTGCATGGCAGCACCTCCTCACTGTCTCTTTTTTATTTTGTTATATTATATTGTGTCCTGTCTGGTCTCTGGTGTTTTATTTGTTATATTTCTTTCTAATTGACCTTATATCCTCCCAGCCTGATGCTCTCTGCACTATAGTAGTCAGAACGTTCATATATATATATATATATATATATTTTATGGAATATTATAAGATTCTATATTATCTAATGTTATATTATGTTATGTTGTTTTATTCTGTTTTATTTCTTTCTAATTGAATTTATATACTCCCAGCTTGGTACTCTCTGCACTGTAGTACCCCCTAACTGTCTATTACATATATTGTATTATGTTATGGTGTTCTATTCTATTATATTTCTTTGAATTGAACTTATATACTCGCAGCCTGGAGCTCTCTGCTCTAGAGTAACTTCTAATTGCCTTTTTTACATTTTGTGTTATATTATATTATATTATATTATAGTCTTTTATTGAGTTTTATTTTTTCCAATTGAACTCATATGCTCCCCGCCTGGTGCTTTCTGCGCTCTAGTACCTGCAGTCTCTTTAATATTCTGTTCTATTCTGGTGTTTTATTGTGTCATATTTCCCTCTAATTGGACTTATATATTAAAGTATGTTCTCTTTTAAATTGAATTACCTCAAAAGGTTATTATAAATATGATATTTTAGGTGTTCTATCTCTCTTCTATTTCTTTCGACTGAAATTATATACACCTGCCCACGCTCTCTCACTTGAAGTACCACCTCATCAGAATTTCTAAGCATAATAATAAATTATATTTGTTATCTTATGGTGTTTGACTATACTCTTTGTAACTGAACTTCAAAACTACTTCAGCCTGAGGCCTCTCTCTGCCCTGTAGTATGCCCTAATGATCTATTATGTATAGGATATTATATTATATTATGTTATGGGTGTCCTGTTCTCTTCATATATTTCTTCTAACTGGAATTTGATGATAGCCTAGTGCTTTCTGCACTCGAGTACCTCCTGTTTCTTATATATATTATATTAAATTGGGTTCTGTTCTGTTCTGGTGTTTTATTGTGTTAGTTTTTTTTCTAATTGAATATATATACTCCCAACCTGGTGGTCTCTGCCCTGTAGTACCCTCACTGTCTCATATATTAGTTACATTAGGCACACTATGTTATGGGTGTGTTACATCTTGTTATATTTCTGCTAAATGAACCAATATACTCCCAGCCTAAGTTTCATATCAGAAAGTCTACTAACTGTCTATTATGTATATGTAATAATATACGTCATATTCTATAATCTTTCTTGGCAATTAAAGCTCTATACTGACAGCCTGGGCCTCTGGGCCTTATAGTAGCCCCTAACTGTCTCATATATATTATAATAACTTATATTAAGTAAAATTATATGATATTATGTTATGGTGTTATATTCTGTTATATTTCTTGCTAAATGCACCTATATACTCCCAAGCTAGGAGTGTCTGCCCTCTAGTTGTCCCTAACTCTCTATTATGTCTGTTATATTATGTTATTTTGTTATATTCTGTTCTATTTCTTTGTAATTGAACCTATATACTCCCACCTGGGGCTCTAGGCCATGTAGTACCCTTTAACTGTCTATTATATATATTATATTATGTTATGGTGTTATATTCTATTAGTTTCTAATTTGAACCAGGTACTGCAGCCTGGTGCCCAGCCCTGTAATGCCTCCTAACTGCCTATTACATGTATATTATGTTATATTATGGTGTTATATTCTTATTATATTTCATTGGAATGAAAACCGGCTCATCCCCAACCTGGTATCATATATACTGTAATACCACCTCTCTATTATATATATTACATTAAATTGTTTTATAGTATATTATGCTATGTGATGGTGTTTTATTATATTATATTTCTTTCTAATTGAACTTATATCCTCCCAACCAGCCCTCTAGCCCCAGAAGGACCTAATTCCTCTACATATATCTATATTATATTGTGTTATGGAAAATGGCCCCTGTTATATTTCCTTTTTAATTGAACTCTTAGATGCTTACAGGCTAGTGCTTTCTGTATTCTAGTACTTCCTGTTTCTTATGGTTATATTATAAATTGCCCCAATTTTGTTCTGGTGTTTGATTGTGCATTTTTCTAATTGAATCTATACTCCCAACTCATGCCCCTGCACTATACTAGTCCTTCTAACTATCTCCTATATATGTTAAAATAAAATATAACTAAAATTATACTTGTTATAGCCTTTATATCTGGGTTATATCTCTTTGCAATAGGAAAACCTATATAATTCCCAGGCCAGCTCTGCCCTGTAGTACATCCTAACTATGTATTACATATATGGCTCAGCATGGTGTTGCATCCCAAAGTATTTCATGGTAAATTAACCTATATACTCCCAGCCTGGGGCTCTCTGCATTGTAGTATCCACTAATCATTATATATATAATACTATAATATGAGTTATATTCTGCTATTTTCATTGGAATGGCATTTAATGCCAGCCTGGTATTCTGGTGCCCAATACCACCTCTATTATATATATTACATTAAATTGTGTTATAGTATATTATGCTATATGTATGCTTTTATTGTGTTATATTTTTTCTAATTGAACTTATATCCTCCCGGCCTTGGTCCTCTGTGCCCTATAGTATGACCTAATTCTATTATATCTATATTATGTTATGGATGTTCTATTAGGCATATTTGTTTCTAAGGAAGTTATATCCTCCCAGCTAAGTTCTTTCCTGCAGTTGGCAGCACCTTCTCACTGTCTCTTTATTTTGTTATATTATAATAGTCCTGTTCGAATTTGGTGTTTTGTTTTGTTATATTTCTTTCTAATTGAATTTTATATCCTCCCCAGCCTGATGCCTCTGCACTATAGTAGTCAGAATGTTCATATATATATATATATATATATTTTATGGAATATTATAAAGATTCTATTATCTAATGTTATATTATGTTATGTTGTTTTATTCTGTTTTATTTCTTTTCTAATTGAATTTATATAATTTGTGCTTGGTACTTCTGGTACTGTAGTACCCCCTAACTGCTTATTACATATTGTATTATGTTATGGGTGTTTCTATCTTATTATATTTCTTTTGAATTGAACTTATATACTCTCTGCAGCCTGAGCCTCTGCTCTAGAGTAACTTCTAATTGCCTTTTACATTTTGTGTTGTATTATATTATATTATATTATATTCCTCATTGTGTTTTATTTTTCCAATTGAACTCATATGCCCCAGCCTGGTGCTTTCTGCGCTCTCTACCTGACAATAGTCTTTAATATTCTGTTCTATTCTGATGTTTTATTGTGTTATATTTCCCTCTAATTGGACTTATATACTGCCAGCGTATGTTCTCTGAATTGAATTACCCCCAAAAAGGCTATTATAAATATTATATTTTCTTAGGGTGTTCTATCTCTTCTATTTCTTTCTGACTGAAATTATATACACCCAAGCCTACGCCTCACTCTAAAGTACCACCCTACTGTGAATTCCTACATAATAATAAATTATAATTTGGTTATGTTATGGTGTTTGACCATATTTTGTAACTGAACTCCAAAACTACTGGCCTGGAGGCTTCTTGCCCTGTAGTATGCCCTAATGATCTATTATGTATAGGATATTATATTATATTATGTTATGGTGTCCTGTTCTCTTATATTTCTTTCTAACTGAACCTAGATGCTGACAGCCTAGTGCTTTCTGCCCTCGAGTAGCTCCTGTTTCTTGTATATATTATATTAAATTGTGTTCTGTTCTATTTTAGTGTTTTCTTGTGTTAGTTTTTTTTCTAATTGAATGTATATAATTCCTAACCTGGTGTTCTCTAATTATACTTGAATCCTAACTATCTCGTATATATGTTAAAATAAAATATATTAACTAAAATTATATTATGTTATAGCCTTATATTCTGTTATATTTCTTTGCAATAGAAACTATATACTCCCAGGCTGGGGCTCTCTGCCCTGTAGTACATCCTAACTATGTATTACATATATTATTTTATATTATCGTGTTATATCCTGTTATATTTCATGGTAAATTAACTCATATACCTGGGCCTGGGGCTCTTGCCCTGTTGTAATTTCTATGTCTATTACATATATTATATTATGGCATTGATATTCTATTTTGTTATATTTAATTAAATTTATATACTCTCAGCCCAATTTCAGGCATTGTAGTATCCACTAATCATTATATATATAATACTATAGTATGGTGTTATATTCTGCTATATTTCATTGGAATGAAGTATTTAATGCCAGCCTTGTATTCTATATACTGTAATACCACCTGTCTATTATATATATATTATGTTAAATTGTGTTATAATATATTATGCTATGTGATGGTGTTTTATTGTGTTATATTTCTTTCTAATTGAACTTATATCCTCCCAGCCTGGTCCTCTGTGCCCTATAGTATGACCTAATTCTCTGTTATATCTATATGATGTTATGTTATGATGTTCTATTAGGTATATTTCTTTCTAATTGAACTTATAGCCCCCCAGCTAAGTCCTCTCTGCATTGCAGTACCTCCTCACTGCCTATTTCATATATTACATTATGTTATGGTGTTTTATTGTGTTTTATTTTTTCCAATTGAACTTCTATCCTCCCAGCCTGGTGCTTTCTGCGCTCTAGTACCTGCGAGCAGTCTCTTTAATATTCTGTTCTATTCTGGTGTTTTATTGTGCTATATTTCTTTCTAATGAACTTATATCCTCCCAGCCTGATGCTCTCTGCACTAGAGTAGTCTGAACATTCTAATATATATATATATATATATATATATATATATATATATATATATATAATTTATGGTATATTATAAGATTTTATATTATCTAATGTTATATTATGTTATGTGATTGGTGTTTCATTGTGTTATATTTTTTCTAATTGAACTTATATCCTCCCAGCCTGGTCTTCTGTGCCCTACAGTATGACCTAACTCTCTATTATATCTATATGATATTATCTTATGATGTTCTATTACATATATTTCTTTCTAATTAAACTTATATCTTCTGAGTTAAGTCCTCTTTGCACTGTAGTAGCCCCTGACTCTTTTATATTTTATATTATATTATGCAATGGAGTTTTATTGTGTTTTATTTTTTCCAATTGAACTTCTATCCTCCCAGCCTGGTGCTTTCTGCGCTCTAGTACCTGCTAACAGTCTCTTTAATATTCTGTTCTATTCTGGTGTTTTATTGTGTCATATTTTATTGACTTCACCTAAAGCCAAAGATTTCCAGTCACTTCTTTTTGTTTAAATCCAGCCTTAAGTTTCCCTCCCCCGCGCCGGGTGCCCTTTCTTTCTGTGTCCCATGTTAAGTGATAGAAGAAAAGTGTTAGATTTCATATCGGTACTTAGATTCTGGGAAGCTCTTGCCGAGTTATTCCACCAGTTTCAAAAGTAAATGGCTTTATACTCAATAAAAATATCAATCTCTGAGCAGTAGTCTACACTGCCTGATATGTGTACTTAACAAATGTTTATCGTTGGCTACAAATAAAAAGAAAAAAACACATTTAAAAAAAATAAATGGCTTTTTTGCTTCAGAAAACAGTTGTGTTTTATTCTTCCGCTACGAGCGGGAGGCTTCGGGATCCCCAGCCCTTGTACCGCCGTCCTCTGGCTTCTCAGCTCCCCCTCAGTAAGAGCCGGATCTAGAATCTCCGGGGGTGTGGGAGGGGTTTTATTCCTTTTAGGTGCCGCCCTCCGAGCCGGCCGGGCCCAGCCGGGGCTCCTGCCCGCCACTGGCCCTCCGGGGAAGACCGTGTTCCTGCTGTTGCCACCAGCCAGAGAATCGGTAAGTGGGGTCTCCGGGAGATGCACAACTGCCAGTGGGCCAGCCGGCCTCTGGGTCCCTGCCTTCCAGCCTCCCTGCCCTCCCCCAGCTTCTAGGAACTTTATCACCCATGGGACCCCTTCAGCCTCTCTCGGAATGGCTCAGTCCCTCCAGACCCAATAGGAAGGGGTGGCCAGTACTGCGGTTCGGAGGGCGCAGACAGAATCGGTGGGTGGCCAGTGGGAGCCATTACTTAGAGAAGGCTCCAGAGAAAAGATAGATTCCAATGTTTGAAACAAACGAATGAATAAATAATACAAGTCCATTGCATGTTAACTTCTCCAAAACAATGGGCCGAGGAGAAAGCCATTGTGTTTTCCGAGCACCCGCCTCCCAGACTCCCCTGTGGTTTTCTGCGGCCGCCTTTGGAACTTTACCTTGCGAGGAGCTCTGGCTTCAGGCAGAGTGGGCGGAAAGGGAAAAAGGGGCCAATAACGATCTCCTTAAGGAGGTAGTTTGGATCTGTGAGAACCCAGCCCCTCATTTTATAGGAGAGACGGGTCTGAAGACGGAGGGGGCATAAGCATTTATTGCTCGCCTACTGGGTGCCAGGCCTTGTGCCCGGAGCTTTAGAAAATCTGATCCTGACGACACCTCCGGGAGGTGGATGCCATTAGCAGCCCCATTTTATTATGATTTTAAAATTAAAGCCGGATAATTTTTCACCACTGACCCCTGCGGAAACTTGTGTTCCAGATTTTCCCCTCCTTCCCCCCACCCCCTCCCCTAGCTGGCAGGTAATCCAATATATGTTAAACATGGTGAAATATATGTTAAATCTAATATATGGGTAATATTTATACAATTATCTTAGCAGCCCCATTTTACAAATAAGGAAACTGAGGCATACAAGTGAAGGGATTTGCCTGAGAGCTGCTACTAGGGACTGGGATTTGAAATCAGAAGCAACTTCAGCACAGCACATTCTAGAAGGATGAGTCTCATCATGGACACATGGGCCCTTCTAGTGCCCCTCCCCATTTTGGTGACCCTAAAGAACCCTACACTAAGCAGTGGGGGTGACCGCTAGATTAGAGGGCAAAGGCCTGGGTGTCAGGGAGCCAACAGCAAGGGCAGATGACCGGCCCTGGGAGGCCGTGGGCTCTCCTAGCTGGGAATCTGCTTGGGGGATTAGCCCCACGGGTTACTTGTCAGCTGTGGCCGCTCTGGGCCCAAGGCACCCATCACCTAGCTTGACAGGTCCAGGCTCACAAGGCCTGGGGCTTGAACTTGGCATCTAGTGCCTGGGGAGGATAGCTCCAGACATATCCGCCCTTCCAAGAAGTAGCATGGCATGACCGATGAGTGACGGGTGACTGAGCAGCAAGCCTTCCTTGGTGCTGCATTCAAGGCTCCTCAGCACTCTGGCTCCCAACCCTGGCTCTCTATGACCTGGGCCGCTTCCTATGCTGCCTTAAATGGACCAATATTCAGGCTACCAACCGTGGCAGCAAGTGCTTCCTCCGTGAAATTTCAGTGCTTCTACAGTAAGCCATGGCCCACCCAGCCCTGTGAAGGCCCATTTGTCAGACCCCAAAGGTGGAGGGATCTCTCATGGGAAAGTCCTTGCCTTCATAGCCCAACCACTGTGGTGAGGAGGCAATAGGGCCTGTGTGCCCATGTGCTCCTGGCTGTTCAGACCTCAAGCAGCTGGGCCGTGAGCCTGGCTTTTGCAGTTTCTTTTCCTCAGCCCCTCAGCTCATCTCAGGCGACGAAGGGTGGGACCACCCTGCTCTTAGCGATTGCATAAGAACAGGCATCCCAGCTATTGGAACCCGGAGTGAGGGAGGTATCTTTATGGGCTGAGGCCGAGGCTGCAGTGAGGGCTGAAGGGATCCGCTAACGGGGGAGTCGTTGAGCCAGTAGACCAGCCTCCTCCCCAGAGCAGGAGATTGAGAGCAGGCTCAGGCTCAGGCCAGCAGGCCCAGGGACCCAACTGGCAGTTGGCTGGGCAAGGGCCTCCCTGTTACTGCTGAGGGTGGCCTCCCAATGCTGGGAAAGGCCCAGAGGCAAAGGGCCCAGGGGTGCGAATAGGCGCAAGGCCTGCCCAGGGGTCCCTAAGGAGGCCCAGCAGGATCTCTAACCAACCTTGAGCCCCTTAACTCTTCCTGCCTAATCTCCTAAATGGCTGCTGCCACAGTACTGAGGTCCTGTAGTTTGCATCCACAGGTAACAGGCTCCTACAGGGCCTGCCAGCCATGCTGTCTGCTAACCTTGCTCTGCCTTGGTGAGTACCCACTTGCAGCCTCGCCACGAGCTACTTCTTCATGTAGAGGCCTCTGGCCGGGGTCCTTCTCTCACCAGTGACACCCAATGACAAGTAAATCCAGTTTTCCACTCTTCCTTCCTTGGGAACTGTCAGAGGAAACAGCTTGGCCATGAGCTAGTGGCAAACCAGACTCAACTCAGAGCCTGGATCAAATCTGTCCCTCTGCTAGAAAGCCTCCCATCCCTTCCTGAGGACGGGCCTCGGCCAAGGAGGGGCATGTGTGGCCTGGAAACTTATCCATGGAGTGGAAGCGGGAGCCAAGGGGTGACGTCGCCTCACGTCTGGCTGCCCGGAGACCCCTCATCCAGTCAATTGTAGCCTCCCTCTTCCAGCCCCTTGTAAGTATCCTCCTCTCTGTGGATACTGCCAAGTGGGGAAGGGAATCCAGCTCTGCTCTGAGGCCGAGCAGACGAGCAGGGAGAGTGTAGCTGGAGGTAGCTTAGGGAGCCTGGGTGCACATCTTTGTGCTATAGGATTTGCTATAGTTTTAAAATCCTTCCTTGGTCTGAGACACTCAACACTTCCTGGCTATTGTGCCATCCTGCAAACTACTTGACCCCTAACTGCCTCAACAGAAAATAAACAATAAAGAAAATAAAATCCCTTCTTAAAAGCAAGACAGAACTCAATGGAGAGGGGTATCTTTCTTCTCAACAGTATCACAATTTTTATTTTATTGCTGTGGTCAGCCAGGAGACAGAATATTCGTCTGGGTACTTAAGTCATTTGTTACAGCCTTTTTTCTTTTTTATTATACCTTTCATTTATGAGATATATGCCTGGGTAATTTTACAGCATTGACAGTTGCAACCTTTTGTTCCAACTCTCCTCCTTCCCCCACCCTTCCCCAGAGATGGCAGGTTGGACCAATATGTTAAATGGTATTAAAGCATGAATTAAAATACAATATATGTATACATGTCCATACAGTTATTTCATGTACAAGAAAAATCAGACAAAATAAGGTAAAATAATTTGTTACATCTTTAATGTTTTTATATCACCTCCAGGTCTTGAGGTTCTCTTAGTCAGTTTTACTCGCAGATATTTTATGCCCTTTGTAGTTATTTTCAACAGAACTTCCCTGGCCATCATTTTTAGTTTGGTTATCAATTTTACAAAACCGTTATTGATCTGGGGGTGGGAAGTTATTTTGCAGCCTACTTTACTGAAGCTCTTTTAATTGTCTAAATTAGGGTTTCTGGATGAGAGCTGATTTTCTATGTAAAACCATCACATGTCTCCTCTCTGGGTATCTTTGCTCTTTTCCATCATTTCTAAAACATATCCTTGTTTATTCTTGTATTTTGAACAGCTTCCATCATTTCTATGTGGTTTTAAGGGTCCTAGTGTTTTGCATTATCATTTCAAAAAGCATAAATGGAAATGGTTTGTCAAAGATTTTTTTCTTCATCTGTTGGTAAGATGCTTTAAAAAATATCTCCTTATGCTCATTGTTTTCCCAATGCTGGTCCTCTTGTATCTCTGGTATAAATCCAACTGGATCATAGACATTAATTGGGGGATCCATTTCTTTAGGATCGACGCCTGATATATGCATTAATATTCCATTATGACACGTCTTTGTTCTTTTTCTTTGCTTTTGTCTCAGTATTAGGGATCGCTTATCTCTTTTAGGTCGTAACAAAAGAGTTTGCCAGTGCTTTCCTTCTCATTTCTTGGTAACAATATGGGGTAATAAAAGTGTTAATTATTATTTTCATTTTTAATTAAAAATATTCTTTACAAGTTTGATATCCCCTCAATCCGCCACAAGGTCTTAGGCTTTCTCCGGCCTTGCCGCCTTTCGCCCTCATCATTCCCCAATCGAAACCCGAATTTTTGGGGGGCAAAGGGATGAGATCATCTTTGAGGTGCTTCAGGCTGACAAGGGGTGTCCTCGGCCTGAAGTGAATTTCCACTGGTGTTTTTACAAAATATATCTCCTGGTCCATGGGCAGTTGTTTCAGGTAATTTAATGGGGGACAGTTTGCTGTCACAAGTCCCTTCTTTCCATCCAGCCCCATGAGCAGGCAAGCTGTGAAAGGCACATTTGGAGTGGCTGTGATGTTCACTCCTCACTCCTTTCCCTGGTCCTAAAGCCCAAGTGACCAGTGGAGTCCTGGGGAAGTGGAACTACCTGTGGGCTTTCCCACTGGAAATCAGGTAGGGATAATCTCGGAGCAGAAAGTCAGCTTAGCTTTCTTTGACACAGGTTCAAGATTACCTGCTTCCTCTCCTGAGAGTGAACAGGAAGTGGGTGCTAATTCCTGGTCCAAATCCTTGACAGACCCACAGGCTGGGGGGGCCTGAGACAAAGAAACTTTATAGTTTTGGGAGCCTGGAAAGTTCAGGGTTTTTTTTTATGGCAGCAGCCGCAGGAGCCTCCGGGGTTGGGCTGCAGATAATGTGGCTGCAATCAAGCACCTCCAGGTTTCCTCAATCTGTAGCCAGAGCCTGTCCAATATTCCGGGAGTCTGAGAAGAGGAAGTCGTGTCCCCAGTTTCACCATTAAGTTTCAACAAGGGGGCAGGACAGGAGGAGACAGTGAGAGAAGAGGTTTGAGTAAGAGGTCATCAAAGTGACAAGGCAGAGGGAAGGTTATCCTAAGTGAGGTGGACGGAGCTAGATAATTAGCAGGACTGAAAACGAGGCCCTGTGTCAAAAGAGAAATCAGCCGACTTCCTGCCGCATCCCTGGGTTTGTTACCCTGCCTATCATCGATGAATAAGGAGAAGCCTGTGGCTGTGCCGGGGCCCAGCCACTCCTGGTCCTGAGAAGACTGAGAATGGGGCGTTGGGAAAGGCGGCTTGATCCCAGTGTGGGCAGTCTTCCTGTGCCCCAGCTGGCTGCACTTAGGGCATAGGTCTGGGTTTTGTTTTTCCGAGCACACTGTGAGCCCAGTAGCTCCCGTGGGCTGTGGCAGCTGACCACACGGTTCCTGGATATGGCAGCAGCTAAAACGGGAGCCTCTCCGCTTCCTGTCCTGGCCCTGTGTTGGCTCTCCTGTGATGGCTCTCCTGTGCCTCAGTTCGGACCCTATTATGGAAAACTCCAAAAGCTGTTTCCAACAGCTGTGTTTGGGGAGTTTGAGCACTCGCCAATCTCTGCAGCTTCCTTCCAACGTCTGTATGATGGACTAACGGTTGTCGGCGCTGGAGACGTAACAGGTTAGTGGATGTCTTTGAGCCTCTACAAGGCACCCCTGAAAGAGAGAAGGATTTTCCTCAGCTTCTCGGGGAACTTCCTGAAGTTTTTCATAATTAACCTGTTTCTTAATTCCCTTCATCATGCCTTCAATCCGGTATATTATCAAATGACTTCTCTCTCTCTGTCCGCTTCCTTCCTGATAATCCCACCCAGGTCTGAGCCCTGGAAGATTTAGGATTACTGATTTCTTGTTAGAACAGAAGCCCCCCCCCTGAAATCAGAGGAGCACAAAATCATATTACATCGGGAGTATTCCTTGGGCTATAGGATTGGGGTAAAAAGGGCTTACTCTAACAAAGAGGGCATAACATTTTGGGGCATAAAGTTTTGACAAAAGACTGCACACTTGCTTTGTCTTCAAGTTAGGGAGCAAAGATTTATTATGCTGCTTGACAGTGGGCTAAAGTCCAAAGGGAGTTTAAGTAAAGAGGCAGGAAGAAGAAAAAATCAGTGGGGGGGGTGTGTTATATTATATTATGTTGTTGTGTTATATTCTATTATATTTCATTGTAACTGAACCTATATACTGCCATCCTGGGGCTCTCTGCCCTGTAGTACCCCCTAATTGTCTATTATATATTATATTGTTATATTATGTTATGGTGTTATATTCTGTTATATTTCATGGTAAATTAACCTATATACTCCCAGCCTGGGGCTCTCTGCCCTGTTGTACCCCCTAAGTGTCTATTACATATATTATATTATGGCATGATATTCTATTTTGTTATATTTCTAATTAAACTTATATACTCCCAGCCTGGGGCTCTCTGCATTGTAGTATCCACTAACCATTATATATATAATACTATAGTATGGTGTTATATTCATACTATTGAAATTAGTTAGTTTTAATGCCAGCCTTGTATTCTATATATACTGTAATACTACCCAATCTATTATATATATTATGTTAAATTGTGTTATAATATATTATGCTATGTGATGGTGTTTTATTGTGTTATATTTCTTTCTAATTGAAATTATATCCTCCTGGCCTAGTCCTCTGTGCCCTATAGTATCACCTAATTCTCTGTTATATCTATATGATGTTATGTTATGATGTTCTATTAGGTATATTTCTTTCTAATTGAACTTATAGCCCCCCAGCTAAGTCCTCTCTGCATTGCAGTACCTCCTCACTGCCTATTTCATATATTACATTATGTTATGGTGTTTTATTGTGTTCATTTTCCAATTGAACTTATATCCTCCCAGGCTGATGCTCTCTGCACTAGAGTAGTCCGAACATTCTAATATATATATATAATTTTATGGTATATTATAAGATTTTATATTATAATGTTATATTAAGGTTATGTGATTGTGTGTTTCATTGTGTTATATTTTTCTAATTGAACTTATATATCCTCCTAGTTTGAAGTCTTCTGTGCTCTACAGTATGACCTCTATTATATCTATATGATATTATCTTTTATGATGTCTTCTATTACATATTTCTTTCTAATTAAACTTATATCTTCTGAGTTAGTCCCTTGCACTGTAGTAGCCCCTGACTCTTTAGGAGTATTTTATATTATAATATGTAATGGTAAGTGTTTTTATTGTGTTTTTATTTTTTCCTAATTGATCTTATATCCTCCTGTAGCCTGGTGGTTTCTGTGCTCAGTACCCGCTAACAGTCCTTTAATATTCTGTTCTATTCTTGATGTTCTTTTATTGTGTTACATTTCCTCTAATTGACTTATATACTGCCAGCGTAGTGTTCTGAATTGGAATACCCCAAAAGGCTATTGTAAATATTATATTTTCTAGGGTGTTCTATCTCTTTCTACTTATTTCTTTCTGACTGAAATTATATACACCCAAGCCCACCCTCTCTCACTTGAAGTACCACCTCACTGTGAATTTCCTACATAATATTAAATTATATTCTGTTATGTTATGGTGTTTGATTATATTTCTTTGTAACTGAACTTCAAAACTACCAGCCTGAGGCTCTCTGCACTGTAGTACTTCCAGTCTCTTATATACATATTATGTTATGCTATGGTGTTACATACATATTATGTTATGGTGTTATATTCTGTTATATTTCTTTCAATTTGAACTTAGATATTCCCAGCCAGATACTCTCTGCACTGTATTACCACAGAACTCTTATATTATTATTAATTATTATTTTATTATTATATTATATATTATTTTATATTATATTATTATTATATTATTATATTATGGTGTTATATTCTGTTATATTTCTTGCAAGTTGAACTTATATACTCACAGCCTGATACTCTCTGCACTGTACTACCACAGAACTATTATATTATTATTAATTATTATTTTATTATTATATTATATATTATTTTACATTATATTATTATTATATTATATTGTTATATTATGTTATGGTGTTATATTCTGTTATATTTCTTTCAAGTTGAACTTATATACTCACAGCCTGATGCTAGCTGCATTGTATTACCACAGAACTATTATATTATTATATCATGATTAATTATTATTTTATTATTATATTATATATTTTTATATTATATTATATTGTTATATATATTATATTAAGTTATATTATGTCATGGTGTTGCAATCCGTTATATTTCTTTCTAATTGAACCTAGATACACTCAGCCTGGCGTTGTCTGCCCTGTAGTGCCTCCTAACAGTATATTATGTTATGGTGTTATATTCTATTATATTTCTTTCTAATTGAATGGTATATACTGACAGCCTTATGCCTCCAGCCCTGTAAAACCTCCTGCCTATTATATGTATATATTGTGTTATGTTATGGTGTTATATTCTGCTGTATTTCATTGGAATGAAACTTATTTAATGCCAGCCTGGTATTCTATATACCGTAATACCACCTCTCTATTATATATATTACATTAAATTGTGTTATAGTATATCATGATTTATGTGTTTTATTGTGTTATATTTTTTTCTAATTGAACTTATATCCTCCCAGCCTGGTCCTCTGTGCCCTATAGTATGACCTAATTCTCTGTTATATCTATATTATGTTATGATGTTCTATTAGGCATATTTGTTTCTAAATGAAGTTATCCTCCCAGCTAAGTCCTCTCTGCATGGCAGCACCTCCTCACTGTCTCTTTTTTATTTTGTTATATTATATTGTGTCCTGTTCGGTTCTGGTGTTTTGTTTTGTTATATTTCTTTCTAATTGAACTTATATCCTCCCAGCCTGATGCTCTCTGCACTATAGTAGTCCGAACGTTCATATATATATATATATATATATATATTTTATGGAATATTATAAGATTTTATATTATCTAATGTTATATTATGTTATGTTGTTTTTATTCTGTTTTATTTCTTTCTAATTGAATTTATATACTCCCAGCTTGGTACTCTCTGTAATTGTAGTACCTCTTGTCTATTATATATATATTGTATTATGTTATGGTGTTATATTCTATTATATTTCTTTTGAATTGAACTATATACTCTGCAGCCTGGAGCTCGCTCTAGAGTAAATTTCTAATTGCCTTTTTTGTATTTTGTGTTATTATATTATATTATATATTATAGTGCCTCATTGTGTTTTATTTTTTCCAATTGAACTCATATGCTCCCAGCCTGGTGCTTTCTGCGCTCTCTACCTGCTAACAGTCTCTTTAATATTCTGTTCTATTCTGGTGTTTTATTGTGTCATATTTCCCTCTAATTGGACTTATATACTGCCAGCGTCGTGCTCTCTGAATTGAATTACCCCCAAAAAGGTTATTATAAATATGATATTTTCTTAGGGTGTTCTATCTCTTCTATTTCTTTCTGACTGAAATTATATACACCCAAGCCCACGCTCTCTCACTTGAAGTACCACCTCACTGTGAATTTCCTACATAATATTAAATTATATTCTGTTATCTTATGGTGTTTGACTATATTTCTTTGTAACTGAACTTCAAAACTACCTGTAGCCTGAGGTGTTCTGTAATTGTGCAGTATGCCCCAATGATCTATTATACAGGATATTATACTGTATATGTTATAGTGTCCTGTTCTGTTATATTTCTTTCTAACTGAACCTATATGCTGGACAGCCTAGTGCTTCTGCACTGAGTACTTCCTGTTTCTGTATATATATTATATTGTTCGCCCCACTTGTTCTGGGTGTTTTATTGTGTTAGTTTTTCTAATTGAATATATATAATTCCCAACCTGGTGGTCTCTGCCTGTAGCATCCCCTCACTGTCCTGCGTTATATATTACATTAGTGCCACCATGTTATGGTGTTGCATCTTGTTATATTTCACAAATGAACCAATATAATCTCAGCCTGGTGCTCTACATTGTAGTGCCCACTCAACTGTCTATTGTATATGTAATAATATAATATTTATATTCTATAATCTTCTTGGCAATTAAAGCTCCATACTGACAGCTTTCCGGGCCTCAAATACCTTATAGTAGCCTCTCGAATCGTCTCATATATATTATAATAACTTATATTAAGTAAAATTATAGCGATATTATGCTATGGTGTTATATCTGGTTATATTTCTAAGCAATGCACCTATATACCCCAAGTCATAGGAGGTTCGCCCTCTAGTTGTCCCCTCCTAACTCTAATTATGTCTGTTATATTATGTTACTTTTGTTATATTCCTGTTCTATTTCTTTTGCACTGAACCTATATACTCCCACCTGGGGCTCTAGGCCATGTAGTACCCTTTAACTGTCTATTATATATATTATATTATGTTATGGTGTTATATTCTATTATATTATTTTTGAATTGAACTTATATACTGGCAGCCTGGTGCTCTGTGCCCTGTAATGCCTCCTAACTGCCTATTATATATATTGTGTTATGTTATGGTGTTATATTCTGCTATATTTCATTGGAATGAAACTTATTTAATGCCAGCCTGGTATTCTATATACCGTAATACCATCTCTCTATTATATATATATTACATTAAATTGTTTTATGTATATTATGTTATGTATGGTGTTTTATTGTGTTATATTTCTTTCTAATTGAACTTACATTCCTCCTGGCCCATCCCCCTGTGCCCTATAGTATGACCCCACCTCTATTATAATTATATTATGTTATGATGTTCTTTTAGGTATATTTCTTTCTAATTGAACTTATATCCTGCCAGCTAAGTCCTCTGTGCATGGCAGTACCTCCTCACTGTCTCTTTTTTATTTTGTTATATTATATTGTAGTCCTGTCTGGTCTCTGGTGTTTTATTTGTTATATTTCTCTTAATTGACCTTATCCTTCCCACCCTGATGCTCTCTGCACTATAGTAGTCCGAACGTTCTATTATATATATTATTTTATGACATATTATAAGATTTTATGCTAGCTGATGTTATATTATGTTATGTTATGCTGTTTTATTGTATTATATTTCTTTCTAATTGAATTTACATACTCCCAGCTTGGTACTCTCTGCACTGTAGTACCCCCTAACTGTCTATTACATATATTGTATTATGTTATGGTGTTATATTCTTATATTTCTTTCTAATTGAACTTATATACTGCAGCCTGGAGCTCTCTCTGGGTCAGAGTAACTTCTAATTGCCTTTTTACATTTTGTGTTAGTATTATATTATATTATATTATAGTCTTTATTGAGCTCTTTTTCCAATTGAACTTATATGCTCCCAGCCTGGTGGTTTCTGCGCTCTAGTACCTGCTAACAGTCTCTTTAATATTCTGTTCTATTCTGGTGTTTTATTGTGTTATATTTCCCTCTAATTGGACTTATATATTAAAGTATGTTCTCTTTTAAATTGAATTACCTCAAAAGGTTATTATAAATATGATATTTTAGGTGTTCTATCTCTCTTCTATTTCTTTCGACTGAAATTATATACACCTGCCCACGCTCTCTCACTTGAAGTACCACCTCATCAGAATTTCTAAGCATAATAATAAATTATATTCTGTTATCTTATGGTGTTTGACTATATTTCTTTGTAACTGAACTTCAAAACTACCAGCCTGAGGCTCTGTGCACTGTAGTATGCCCTAATGATCTATTATGTATAGGATATTATACTATATTATGTTATAGTGTCCTGTTCTGTTATATTTCTTTCTAACTGGAATTTGATGACAGCCTAGTGCTTTCTGCATTTGAGTACCTCCTGTTTCTTATATATATTATATTAAATTGGGTTCTGTTCTGTTCTGGTGTTTTATTGTGTTAGTTTTTTTTCTAATTGAATATATATACTCCCAACCTGGTGGTCTCTGCCCTGTAGTATCCCCTCACTGTCTCATATATATTACATTAGGGTACACTATGTTATGGTGTTACATCTTGTTATATTTCTTGCTAAATGAACCAATATACTCCCAGCCTAAGTTTCATATCAGAAAGTCTACTAACTGTCTATTATGTATATGTAATAATATACGTTATATTCTATAATCTTTCTTGGCAATTAAAGCTCTATACTGACAGCCTGGGCCTCTGGGCCTTATAGTAGCCCCTAACTGTCTCATATATATTATAATAACTTATATTAAGTAAAATTATATGATATTATGTTATGGTGTTATATTCTGTTATATTTCTTGCTAAATGAACCTATATACTCCCAAGCTAGGAGTGTCTGCCCTCTAGTTCTCCCTAACTCTCTATTATGTCTGTTATATTATGTTATTGGGTTATATTCTGTTCTATTTCTTTGTAATTGAACCTATATACTCCCACCTGGGGCTCTCTGCCCTGTAGTACCCTTTAACTGTCTATTATATATATTATATTATGTTATGGTGTTATATTCTATTACTTTCTAATTTGAACCAGGTACTGCAGCCTGGTGCCCAGCCCTGTAGTGCCTCCTAACTGCCTATTATATTATATTATGTTATGTTATGGTGTTATATTCTATTATATTTCATTGGAATGAAAACCGGCTCATCCCCAACTCTGGTATCATATATATACTTGTAATACCACCTCTATTATATATATTATATTAAATTGCCTTTTATAGTATATTATGCTATGTGATGGTGTTTTATTATATTATATTTCTTTCTAATTGAACTTATATCCCCAACCAGCCCTCTAGCCCCAGAAGGACCTAATTCCTCTACATATATCTATATTATATTGTGTTATGGAAAATGGCCCCTGTTATATTTCCTTTTTAATTGAACTCTTAGATGCTTACAGGCTAGTGCTTTCTGTATTCTAGTACTTCCTGTTTCTTATGGTTATATTATAAATTGCCCCAATTTTGTTCTGGTGTTTGATTGTGCATTTTTCTAATTGAATCTATACTCCCAACTCATGCCCCTGCACTATACTAGTCCTTCTAACTATCTCCTATATATGTTAAAATAAAATATAACTAAAATTATACTTGTTATAGCCTTTATATCTGGGTTATATCTCTTTGCAATAGGAAAACCTATATAATTCCCAGGCCAGCTCTGCCCTGTAGTACATCCTAACTATCTATTACATATATGGCTCAGCATGGTGTTGCATCCCAAAGTATTTCATGGTAAATTAACCTATATACTCCCAGCCTGGGGCTCTCTGCATTGTAGTATCCACTAATCATTATATATATAATACTATAATATGGAGTTATATTCTGCTATATTTCATTGGAATGGCATTTAATGCCAGCCTGGTATTCTATATACCGTAATACCACCTCTCTATTATATATATTACATTAAATTGTGTTATAGTATATTATGCTATGTTATGATGCTTTTATTGTGTTATATTTTTTCTAATTGAACTTATATCCTCCCGGCCTGGTCCTCTGTGCCCTATAGTATGACCTAATTCTCTATTATATCTATATTATGTTATGATGTTCTATTAGGCATATTTGTTTCTAAGTGAAGTTATATCCTCCCAGCTAAGTTCTCTCTGCATGGCAGCACCTTCTCACTGTCTCTTTTTTATTTTGTTATATTATAATAGTCCTGTTCGAATTTGGTGTTTTGTTTTGTTATATTTCTTTCTAATTGAATTTTATATCCTCCCCAGCCTGATGCCTCTGCACTATAGTAGTCAGAATGTTCATATATATATATATATATATATTTTATGGAATATTATAAAGATTCTATTATCTAATGTTATATTATGTTATGTTGTTTTATTCTGTTTTATTTCTTTTCTAATTGAATTTATATAATTTGTGCTTGGTACTTCTGGTACTGTAGTACCCCCTAACTGCTTATTACATATTGTATTATGTTATGGTGTTATATTCTATTATATTTCTTTTGAATTGAACTTATATACTCGCAGCCTGGAGCTCTCTGCTCTAGAGTAACTTCTAATTGCCTTTTTTACATTTTGTGTTGTATTATATTATATTATATTATAGTCTTTTATTGTGTTTTATTTTTTCCAATTGAACTCATATGCTCCCCGCCTGGTGCTTTCTGCGCTCTCTACCTGCTAACAGTCTCTTTAATATTCTGTTCTATTCTGGTGTTTTATTGTGTCATATTTCCCTCTAATTGGACTTATATACTGCCAGCGTATGTTCTCTGAATTGAATTACCCCCAAAAAGGTTATTATAAATATTATATTTTCTTAGGGTGTTCTATCTCTTCTATTTCTTTCTGACTGAAATTATATACACCCAAGCCCACGCTCTCACTCTAAAGTACCACCCTACTGTGAATTCCTACATAATAATAAATTATAATTTGGTTATGTTATGGTGTTTGACCATATTTTGTAACTGAACTTCAAAACTACCAGCCTGAGGCTTTCTGCCCTGTAGTATGCCCTAATGATCTATTATGTATAGGATATTATATTATATTATGTTATGGTGTCCTGTTCTCTTATATTTCTTTCTAACTGAACCTAGATGCTGACAGCCTAGTGCTTTCTGCACTCGAGTAGCTCCTGTTTCTTGTATATATTATATTAAATTGTGTTCTGTTCTTAATTTGGTGTTTCATTGTGTTAGTTTTTCTAATTGAATCTATATAATTCCTAACCTGGTGTTCTCTAATTATACTTGAATCCTAACTATCTCCTATATATGTTAAAATAAAATATAATAACTAAAATTATATTATGTTATAGCCTTATATTCTGTTATATTTCTTTGCAATAGAAACTATATACTCCCAGGCTGGGGCTCTCTGCCCTGTAGTACATCCTAACTATGTATTACATATATTATTTTATATTATCGTGTTATATCCTGTTATATTTCATGGTAAATTAACTCATATACCTGGGCCTGGGGCTCTTGCCCTGTTGTAATTTCTATGTCTATTACATATATTATATTATGGCATTGATATTCTATTTTGTTATATTTAATTAAATTTATATACTCTCAGCCCAATTTCAGGTATTGTAGTATCCATAATCATTATATATATAATAATTATATGTGTGTTATATTCTTACAAGTATTTCATTGAATGAAGTATTTAATGCCAGCCTGGTATTCTATATACCGTAATACCACCTGTCTATTATATATATATATATATATATTATTAAATTGTGTTATAGTATATTATGCTATGTGATGGTGTTTTATTGTGTTATATTTCTTTCTAATTGAACTTATATCCTCCCAGCCTGGTCCTCTGTGCCCTATAGTATGACCTAACTCTCTGTTTTATCTATATGATGTTATGTTATGATGTTCTATTAGGTATATTTCTTTCTAATTGAACTTATATCCTCCCAGCTAAGTCCTCTCTGCATTGCAGTACCTCACTGTGCTCTATTTCCATATATTACATTATGTTATGGTGTTTTTATTGTGTTTTATTTTTTCCAATTGAACTTCTATCCTCCCAGCCTGGTGCTTTCTGCGCTCTAGTACCTACGAGCAGTCTCTTTATTATTCTGTTCTATTCGGTGTGTTTTTTATTGTGTTATATTTCTTTCTAATGAACTTATATCCTCCCCAGCTCAAGGATGCTCTCTCTGTAATTAGAGTAGTCCGAACATTCTAATATATATATATATATATATATATATATATATATATATATATATATAATTTATGGTATATTATAAGATTTTATATTATCTAATGTTATATTATGTTATGTGATAGTGTTTTATTGTGTTATATTTTTTCTAATTGAACTTATATTCTTCTCAGCCTGGTCTTCAGCCCTAAGTAGTATGACCTAACTCTCTATTATATCTATATGATATTATCTTATGATGTTCTAGTTATATTTCTTTCTAATTAAACTTATATCTTCTGGGTTAAGTCCTCTTTTTGTGTAGTACCCCTGACTCTTTTATTTTTATTTATATTTGTGGTGTTTTATTGTGTTTTTTTTTTAATTGATCTTATATCCTCCCAGCCGGTGGTTTCTGCTCTGTACCTGCAACAGTCCTTTAATATTCTTTCTATTCATTTTTTATTGTTTTTTTTCCCTCTAATTGGACTTATAACCCAGCGTAGTTTCTCTGTTGTTACCCCAAAAGGCTATTATAAATAATTTATATTTTCTTAGGGTTTCTATCTCTTCTATTTCTTTCGCTGAAATTATATACACCCAAACCCACCCTCTCCCACTTGAATACCACCTCCGGAATTTCCTTTATTAAATTATATTCTTTATGTTTTGGTGTTTGATTATATTTCTTTGTAACTGAACTTCAAAACTCCAAAAGGAGCTCTCTGCACTGTAGTACTTCCAGTCTCTTAATATATATATTATGTTATGCTATGGTGTTACATACATATTATGTTATAGTGTTATATTCTGTTATATTTCTTTCAATTTGAACTTAGATATTCCCAGCCAGATACTCTCTGCACTGTATTACCACAGAACTCTTATATTATTATTAATTATTATTTTATTATTATATTTATATTATTTTTAAATTATATTATTATTATATTAAGTTATATTATTTTATTTTTTTTTATTTCTTCAAGTTGAACTTATATACTCCACGCCCATACTCTCTACTGTATTACCACAGAACTATTATATTATTATTATATTATAATTTATATATTTTTTTTATATTATTTTATATTATATTTTATATTATTTTTTATTTCTTTAATTTCTTTCAATTAAAATATATACTCACAGCCTGATGCTCTCTGCATTGTATTACCACAGAACTATTATATTATTATTAATTATTATTTTATTATTATATTATATATTTTTATATTATATTATTATTATATATTATATTAAGTTATATTATTATTGTTGAATCCGTTATATTTCTTTCTAATTGAACCTAGATACACTCAGCCTGGCGTTGTCTGCCCTGTAGTGCCTCCTAACAGTATATTATGTTATGGTGTTATATTCTATTATATTTCTTTCTAATTGAACTTATATACTGGCAGCCTGGTGCTCTGTGCCCTGTAATACCTCCTGCCTATTATATATATTGTGTTATGTTATGGTGTTATATTCTGCTGTATTTCATTGGAATGAAACTTATTTAATGCCAGCCTGGTATTCTATATACTGTAATACCACCTCTCTATTATATATATTGCATTAAATTATGTTATAGTATATCTGTTTTTATGGTGTTTTTATTGTTTATATTTTTTTCTAATAGAATCATTCCTCCCGCCTAGTCCTTGTGCCCCTATAGTTTCCTAATTTCTTTAAATCTAATATTTGTTATGATGTTCTATTAGGCATATTGTTTCTAATTGTTATATCCTCCCAGCTAAGTCCTCTTTGGGAGCACCTCTCCTGTCTTTTTTTTTTTTTTATATTATATTGTGTCCTGTTCGTTTTGTTTTGTTTTTTATATTTCTTTCTAATTGCTTTTCCCCAGCCTGATGCTTCTGCACTATAGTAGTCCGAACATATAAATATATATATATATATATTTTTGGAATATTATAAGATTTTATATTATTAATTTATATTATGTTATGTTGTTTTATTCTTTTTTTCTTTTAATTGTTTATATACTCCCATTGGGTTTTTGCCTGTAGTACCCCTGTCTATTAATATATTGTATTATGTTTGTTTATATTCTATTTATTTTTTTTGAATTGAACTTTATACTGCAGCCTGGAGCTTCTGCTCTAGAGTAACTTCTAATTCCTTTTTACATTTGTTTTTATTATATTATATTATATTAGCTTTCATTGTGTTTATTTTTTTCCAAACTATTGCTCCCAGCCTGGTGCTTTCGCCTTCTACCTGCTAACAGTCTTTTTTTTGTTCTATTCTGGTGTTTTATTGTTCTTTTCCCTCTAATTGACATATACTGGCCCGTCGTGTTCTAAATTGATTACCCCAAAAAGGTTTTAAATTGATATTTTCTTATTTCTATCTCTTCTATTTCTTTCACTGAAATTATATACCCCAAGCCCGCTCTCTCACTTGAAGTACCACCTCACTGTGAATTTCCTACATAATATTAAATTATATTCTGTTATCTTATGGTGTTTGACTATATTTCTTTGTAACTGAACTTCAAAACTACCAGCCTGAGGCTCTCTGCCCTGTAGTATGCCCTAATGATCTATTATGTATAGGATATTATATTATATTATGTTATGGTGTCCTGTTCTCTTATATTTCTTTCTAACTGAACCTAGATGCTGACAGCCTAGTGCTTTCTGCACTGGGGTACCTCCTGTTTCTTTATATATTATAATAATTGTTTGTTCTGTTTTGGTGTTTATTGTGTTGGTTTTTTTCTAATTGAATATATACTCCCAACCTGGTGGTCTCTGCCCTGTAGTACCCCTCACTGTCTCATATATATTACATTAGGGTACACTATGTTATGGTGTTACATCTTGTTATATTTCTTGCTAAATGAACCAATATACTCCCAGCCTGGTGCTCTCTACATTGTAGTGCCCACTAACTGTCTATTGTATATGTAATAATATAATAGGTTTTATATTCTATAATCTTTCTTGGCAATTAAAGCTCTATACTGACAGCCTGGGCCTCTGGGCCTTATAGTAGCCCCTAACTGTCTCTATATATATTATAATAACTTATATTAAGTAAAATTATATGATATTATGTTATGGTGTTATATTCTGTTATATTTCTTGCTAAATGCACCTATATACTCCCAAGCTAGGAGTGTCTGCCCTCTAGTTGTCCCAACTCTCTATTATTCGTTATATTTGTATTTTTTGTTTATTCTTTCTATTTCTTTTATTAATATATACCCACCGGGCTCTCCTGAGTACCCCTTTAATTCTATATAATATTATATTTTTTGGTTTTATATTCTTTAGCCCTCATGTCTCATATTATGTTATATATATATATATTTATGTTATTTTGTTTTTATATTTTTTTAATAATGTATATTTTTTTAATAATTTATTAATATATTATATTATGGTTTCCTGGTTTGGTGTTTATTGTTGTATTTTTTTCAAATGAAATATATTCCCGGTGGGGTTCTTGCCCCATAGTAAACCCTACTGTTTTTATATATATTATGTTTTTATGGTTAATTGTTATATTTCTTTATAAATAAACAATAATCCCACCTGGGCTTCTCCCTGTATCCCCTAACTTTCCTATTAATATATTAATTATTTATTTTATATTCTTTATTTTCTTTGAATTAAACCTTATACTGCACCCGGGCTCTTTGCCTTAGATACTGTTTCTATATATTATAATAATTATATTAATAAAATTATATTATTTATTTTATTTTATATCCTGTTATATTTCTTGGTAAATACCCATATATCCCAGCAGGGTTCTGCCCTGGGCCCCAATTTTATTATTTGTTATTTATTATGTTTTTTGTTATATTTTTTATTTTTGAATTGATTTATATCCCACCTGGTTTCTACCCTGTAGTACATTTCTTTTATTATATATATTATTTATGTTTGGTGTTATATCCTTTATATTTCTTTGTAATTTAATTATATTTTATGGGGTTTTTATGTATATTTATTATTTTATATTATATATATATAATATATATATATATATATATATATATTAATTTTGTGTTATATTCTTTTTTTCTTTCTAAAGAACATATATCACCTGGGCCTTGGCCCCTGTAACCCCAACTGTTTTATATATATTTGTTAGTTATGGTGTTATATTCTTTATTTCTTTTAATAAACTTATTTAATCCCAGCCTGGGTTCTATATACCTAATACCTGCATTATATTATTGTTTTTTTAATATATTATTTTTTTAGGTGTTTTTTGGATTTTATTTTTTTTGTTTATATCCTGCCAGCTAAGTCCTCTGTGCATGGCAGAACCTCCTCACTGTCTCTTTTCTATTTTATAATATATTATGTTGTAGTGTTTTATTGCCTTTTATTTTTTTCTATTGATTTTATATCTTCCCAGCCTGGTGCTTTCCGTGCTCTAGTACATGTGAACAGTCTCTTTAATATTCTGTTCCATTCTGGTGTTTTATCGTGTTATATTTCTTTCCAATTGAACTTATATACTCACAGCCTGATGCACTCTGCACTGTGTTACCACAGAACTATTATATTATTATTTCATTATTATATTATATATTATATTATTATAATTTATTATTATATATATTATATTGTTATATTATGTCACGGTATTGCATTGGATTATATTTCTTTCTAATTGAACCTAGATACTCCCAGCCTGGCGCTCTCTGCCCTGTATTATGCCCTAATGGTCTATTAGATATAGGATATTATATTTTATTCTGTTATGGTGTCCTGTTCTGTTATATTTCTTTCTAATTGAACCTAGATGCTGACAGCCTAGTGCTTTCTGCATTCTAGTACCTCCTGTTTCTTATATATATTATATTAAATTGGGTTCTGTTCTGTTCTGGTGTTTTATTGTGTTAGTTTTTTTCTAATTGAATCTATATACTCCCAACCTGGTGTTCTCTGCACTATACTAGTCCTAACTATCTCGTATATATGTTAAAATAAAATATATTAACTAAAATTATATTATGTTATAGCCTTATATTCTGTTATATTTCTTTGCCATAGAAACTATATACTCCCAACCTGGTGGTCTCTGCCCTGTAGTACCCCCTCACTGTCTCATATATATTACATTAGGGTACACTATGTTATGGTGTTATATCTTGTTATATTTCTTGCTAAATGAACCAATATACTCCCAGGCTGGGGCTCTCTACCGTGTAGTAACACATGGCTGTGTATTGTATATATTATATTATCTTGTAGTGTTATATTCCATTATATTTCTTTCTAATTAAACTTATATACTCCCAGCCTGGTGCTCTCTGCATTGTAGTATCCACTAACTATTATATATGTAATAATATAATATGGTGTTATATTCTGTAATCTTTCTTGGTAATTGAAGCTCTATACTGCCAGCCTGGGGCTCTGGGCCCTGTAGTACCCCCTAAGTGTCTATTATATATATTATAATAACTTATATTAAGTAAAATTATATTATGTCATGATGTTATACTCTCTTAATTTCTTGCTAAATAACCATATATACTCCCAAGCTAGGGGTGTCTGCCCTCTAGTACCCCCTGTCTATTATATATATTATGTTATGGTGTTATATTCTGTTATATTTCTTGGTAAATTAACCTATATACTCCCAGCCTGGGGCTCTCTGCCCTGTAGTACCCCCTAACTGTCTCCTGAAGTCAGGGAGACCTGAGTTCAAATCTGGCCTCAGACACTTAATGCTTCCTAGCTGTGTGACCCTGGGCAAATCGCTTAACCGCAATTCCCTCAGAAAAAAAAATCAGCTGTGGGCTCATTCCAGCGGAATGTAGGACATAATCGGGCCACCAGTCGAAGCGGGCTGAAGTTTCAAGGGAATCTAGCAGAGAGTCAGAATCAGGGAGCTAACTTTTGGGGAAAGAGAAACAAAGATTAGGCAGATGTGCTAACATGGTGGTTGAGCGGTACAGTTGAGGAATGGTATTTGTGGGTGGTTCCCACCATGGAGTTTTGCAGCTTCCAGACTGACAGGATCAGTATTGGATTTCTTCTATGGGCCAGCACTGTCTGTGGCACTCAAAGCCAGGTAGTCTCAGGACCCCTCCGCTCCCCTCCCCCAATCTACTCATGTTAGGGTTTCGTTGCCACTTTCTCACACCTCTTCAGCCTTCCCCGAATTAATTTCCAGGTTTGATGATGTCCCTCAGTAACCAGGAGACACCTGACCCAGCTGAGACAAAATTAGAATAGAATTCATTTGGTTCAATTTCAAGGGAAAGAATGGGGCCAAAGTAGGGATGCAGTGCGACCGGCACTTCCAAAGCTCAAATCATGACCTAAAACCGAAATCCTCAGAAGGATTCTGGGTTGGTCCCAAAGGTCGGGGAGTTGACAAGGAGCAGAACCAAAGAAAGGTCGACGAGAAATGGGGGAGCCCAGCAGCCTAGGCTTTCATAGACCTGAGAATAGAACTACTCAGGGAAGACTTCCTTATCCACAAACTTAGGAAAACTAGAAAGAAATCTGGCTTCATCTTACGCGTCTACCACCGTGGAATCGGGATAAAAACGGACGTGTGGTCGGAGTAGTAAAACAAATCCCGTTAGAACAAAATCACAAGAGACGCGGCACTATTTTTCACAGTTATGACAAGTGGAGAAATTTTTATTCAGTCACAGAGCTGATCACAAAAGGTCAATTCCAGAAGTTCGAGAATTTGATTCCGGAATCACAGAGATGTTTCGGCACTAACCAAATCCATGCAACCGGAATAAGAAGGAAGGTGGTCGGTTAGGGAAAAAAAACGACATCAAAAATCTCCACTGAGGATGTGATACCTAATTTACATAGGGAATTAAGACACGTACATAAGATAAAAGCCATTCCCCGATGGACAGGTGGTCAACGACAAGAACAGCAGCTCTTGAAACAATCATAGAAACTATTAAATGCCACATGTTTATATCAATATATAAATACCCCTAAAATATTACTAAAGAGAAATAAAAACTGAAGTTCTCTTCCCCCCCCCTCCCTCGTCCCCAGTAAAGCAGCAAAGAAGAGAAAAGATGGGAATGGTCAGTGTTGGAAGAGGGACGCTACTTCATAGTTGGTGGAGTTGGTTTTGTCCAAGCGTTGTGGAGAACACTTGGGACTTAATAGCTGAAAGTTACTAGTACTGTCTAGACGGAAAGCCCCAGAAGGTCAGCGATAGAAAAGAAAGGTCCCACATACAGTGAAATATTTAGCACAACACATGACTGTAGCAGCAAAAGCTTGGAAACAAAGGCGGCGCCCATCGGCTGGGGAATGGCCACACACATGTCACCGAGTCTGACTACGAAGAACGTGGGGCGGGGGAACTTGTGTAATATATGAGGCAAAGCAAACGGCACAAAACTGAGACGACGCAACGACGATGTGAACGCAGAGAACAAAAGCACCAGGCCACTGTGACGATGGAGCGCGGCACCAAAGCAGAGACACGAGAAAGCACCTTCTCCCTGGTCGGCAGAGGTGGGGCACTGGGGGTTTGAAGCGCTGCCCGTAGCGTTGGACTCGGTGACGTGTTCTGTGACGCTGGAGTGTGGTTTTCCCTCTTTCTGTATTAGTCTTTGTTCTAAGAGATTGGGGGTTTCAGATGGGTTGGGAAATGAAAGGAGAGGGCTCAAAAACAAATGAAATCAGGAAAAAGAGGCCAGGATTCAGCCAGCCTGCTCTCCTTGCTCACTGACCCACCTTCGGGCCTTTGGCTCTGTGCCAGGAGCACCCTGCCCCCTCACTTGCACCTGTCAGAGCCAGTCACTGGCTGCTTCTCCTCCTGGCCCTTTCCCTGCTGAGCTGCTCCTCCACATACTCTGTGTGTGTGGGGGGGTTGTACAGAGCTGGGGATCCGCAGGTTGGCCTCCCAATGGAATGGGGTTTCTTGGGAACAGGGGCTGGGCTTTCACCTTTCTTTGTGCCCTTAGCACCAGGCCTGGCATGTAGGGAGCGCTTTCACTGGGCTTGGTGACTGAGTCCTACATCCAGCACTGATGTCCCTTTCTGGATTTAGGCTTCTGCCCTACCCCCACTGGCGAGTGGCTTTTGCGTGGGCCCCTGCCATTTGTGGGAGCCAGCCACACGTCTGCCAGCACTCCTGTACCCGCTACCGCACCAGGCAGAGTCCCGGCCCGTCAAGCCCCAGGTGGAAGGAGGGGCGGCCTTCCAAGCTGCTTCTGGCCCAACAGTGGCTGAGTCCACTGAGCCTGTCGGTGCCCTCGGGGAAGGCCTTGCTCTGGGAAGTCTGGGATCCTTGGGTGCCGCGCCATTCTCCTAGGAGAGTTCTCCACCTATTCAGCCCCTCCAAGCCCCCCCCACCCCGGGCATTTCACCCCATCATTGCTGGCTTCCAAGATCCTGACTTGGATTTCCATTTGGAGGAGGGTGTCTTCTCCCAGCTTAAGCCGGGCCTCTTCTGCCACGGTTGGAGGCCCACATTGACTTTTGCCCTTGGGCCGGCTTGAGCCCAGCTTGGGGTGGGAGAACGGCTGTTCTCAGGAAGGAGAAGGAAGTCCTCCAGCATGGATCCACTTTCAGTGCCAGAGGACCATCCCCGAGCAGCAGGGGGAGCCCTGGGCTTCTCTCCCCGGACGCCACAGTTATGGCCCCGGTTACTTGTGCAGGCTTCTGAGTGCCTGCTGGAGCTCCCTAAGGCTCAGGGTGGCCAGGGCACGCTTCCTGGAAAAGAGGGAGCTTGCTGAGGTCTGAAGCACACACGGCCGGTAGAATTGTGGGAGAAGAGACCGGCCGGATCCGAAAGCCTCAGACCAGTCTGAAACCCCAGTGTGCCACGTGGTAGATCCAGGATGAGGGTCAATTTTGGAGCCAGGGAGATGGTAATAAAGGGTGTAACTATGAGGAAAAGGTCCCAGATGCACCCCCCCGTTGGGGGCTGGGACCCACACCTACTCCCGGTTTGTTGGGAGCTCCCACACTGGATGAGGCCTTCTGAGCTTTGGGTGCCAGGCAGGCCTGGGAGGTCGTCTCCCATAGTGGAGGCTGGCTGTGCCAAGGTGCCGGCTGCCCCTGGGACCTCTCCCCATTTCCACGTGCCCCTCCCCAGCCCGGACCAGACAGCCCATTCTCGGCTTTGCTGGGTGGGAACTGGGAGATGGCTACTTCCCTTCTGGGCTGGGCCCACTTCCAGGGGCCCATCAAGGGAGCCCCATCTGGAGCCTGGGTGGCCAGGAAAACCAGAACCTCAACACTCAAGCTCATATACCAAGGTGGACTCTGAGAGTCCAACACTCCCAATTTAGCAAGGGGGAAACTGAGGTCCAGGAAGATGGCAGAGCCCACTTAAAGTTACACAGCAATGAGTGTGAGAGAGGAGGGTGAGCCAGTTCTTCCCCCCTGCAGCCCACTGCTCAGAAGGACCCCTCTGAGTCTACTGTGTGTCTCGGGCTCCATGTTCCCTCCAAATGGGTTTGAATTATCACCTCCGGGGAAGCCCTTAAGAGCAGGCCTTAGTCTTGGCCTTGCTCTGTCTTCCTGGCCCTTGGTACAGCATCTGGCCTAGTGTAGGTGGTAAATAAATGCTTGTGTCCTCTGTACCTCCGTACATCAAGGGACACTGGATGGGGCCAAGAGCCCCGGCCCCATCTGGGGGCAGGAAAAGCTTGGGATTGGTGGGTCCCTCGGTACGCCCCCTGCCGGGAGGAGGGGGGTACCTTGCGGACGGCCCTGTCCTCTGCCTCTGCCTTTCCTGTCCTCGCTGCTGGGCCTGGGAGAGGGTTTCCCTCATTCTGACCTCTTCCCTCTTCTTCCCCCCTTCTGCTCCTGCTGCTGTGAGGGGCCCCAGCTGGGGGAGATCTGTTCGCCCTCCCCTCAGAAGAGATCTCGGGGTATCCCCTGGCAGCCGGAGCCAAGGGAAGAGCCCGTCCGGGCAAGATCAGGGACTTGGCGTCCCCTCTTTCCGCCTCCCCCGACCGTGTCGAGAGAGCTGGTCCTGCAGGACCTCGGCAGGGCTGGGACTTGCTTAAAGTCACCCAGGTGGGAATGGGGCGCTGAGCCGGCCCCCCCTCTGAGGCCACTGGACAATTCGGGACCAGATTTGCTCAGAACATGCTCTAAAGGAGTCCCCCGGGCCCTGAAGACTGTTAGAGGTCACCGTCTGTCTCAGACTCTCTGTCCCACCATCCTGTGGATGTACTTGGGGACAGGAGGTGCCGACAGTGCCAGGCGGGTCCTGGGCGAGGGACAGCTGTCCCTGCTCAGAAGTCGAGACTTGGATACCCTGTGGAACCCCAGGCAGGCCAGCTTGGCCTGAGGATTTCCTTGGGGACTGGGGCCGGGCCAAGATACGCAGTTTGGTTACCCCCCCACCCCGGGTCTTCTATTTCTCTGGAAGGGCCTTGAGGGCGCCCTCCGCCGGCCACCATTGGGGGTCCGATCCCGCAATTTGTGGCTGCTCCAGAGTTCCTTCTTTTTCAACCCAACTGCTCTAAATATCAGAAGCGGACACCTTCCCCGGCCAGCCCGCTCCCCTTCGGCTGGGGCTTGGGAAACCCAGGCCCAGAGAGGGCAACGCTGAGGTTGTGTGTCCCGTTAGGGACAGAGCTGGGTCAAGGGAGTGCTTCTTCCCACTGCTCCTCTGTACGGCGCCTGGAGGCTGGCACCCAGGATCTGAGGATAAGGGCATGGGAAACTGGGCAGGAAGAGAGGGTGCAAAGGGCATGGGACCCCTCCACTGACAAATCCCATCTAAATGTCTATAGGTAGACACCCATCAGCCCATGTGGCTGTCCTGTTTTGGGGAGGAGAGGGAGGGAGGATTGAGACCAGGATGGCACAGGTTGGGGCAAATTGGCACGGTGGGCACAGTGAAGGGGCATGTGGCTGGAGTGGCCCGGATAGCGCCTGTAGGCGGGGAGAAGATGAACGGAGGGCTGGGCTGCCTGTGGCAGGGGTGGCCTGCAGGGGCACCCGAGGGTGGCCGGCGGGGAGAATCTGGGGGGGAAGGCGAGGGCTGCAACAGGTCTGGGCTGTGGAACGCCGGAGCGTTTTTGAGGTCAGAGGGTAAGTCCTGGAGCGCCTACATATTCTCTCTAGTGGGGTCTGACAGTGCGGCCACAGGCTGGGGAGATTTCTGGGGTCTCTCCAACCTCTCATCTGGTCCCCAAATACTTCGGACAAATGTGAACTAGTGGTTCCAGGCAACTGTGTTTGTGTGTATTTGTGTGCGTGTGTGCGTGTGTGTGTGTGCATGGTCTGTGTATGTTTGGGGCCGGGGTGGGCCTAAGTTCTCAGGCCCATCTTCCCAGTGCCTGATATGAGGTAAGTGACGTTTGCTCCCAGAGTACGAATGAGCTAGAACGAATAGAGCTGGAGGCTGCCATGGCAACCCCCACCACTCCCACCCGGCACCCAGGGTCTCCCCGGGGGCACCAGGCCATTGTCCTGAGGCTGGACCTGCTGTGGGAGGGAGCGGCCTTGGCCAGGCTGGGGGCTGCGACCCCCCTCCTCCCCGCAAAGGCAGCTTGGGACATTCTCCACAACTTGGGTCCTAGATGCTGGACTGTGCTCACAGTGAGCGCCATATGAATCCGGGTCCCCACACGCACTCACACACACGTGCACACGTCACACAGGATCACACCACACGCGGCCACATGCATGTGACACTGCATGCACACACAAGCCACACACTGCAACAAGCCACACACTCATATGCTCTTTCACACATAGACACACACATACACGCACACAGTCACACACACACAGACACAGTCACACACACGCCACATACACACAAACACTTACACAGTCACACACAGACACACAGTCACACACACGCCACATACACACAAACACTTACACAGTCACACACAGACACACAGTCACACACACGCCACATACACATACACACAGTCACACACACAGACACACACAGTCACACACACGCCACATACACATAACACACTCAGTCACACACAGACACACACACACAGACACAGTCACACACACGCCACATACACACACACACTTACACAGTCACACACACAGACACACAGTCACACGCTGCAACAAGCCGCACACTCACATGCTCTTTCACACATAGACACACACATACATGCACACATACCACACACTCACACATATGCACACACACACTCATACACACATATGCCACACACAGTCACACACACACACCACATACACACACATACTCACAGTCACACAGACACACACATAGTCACACACACACGCCACATACATACACAGTCACACACAGACACACACACACATGCCAGTCACACACACACACACAGTCACACACACATGCCACAGACATACACACTCATGGACACACAGACACACTCACATACACACAATCACAGACATACACACAGTCACACACATGCCACATACACATACTCACATATACACACTTAGTCACACATACACAGACACACTCAGTCACACACACACATGCCAGTCACACACACACACACAGTCACTCACACAGTCACACATACACAATCACACACACACACATGCACACAGACATACACATAGACACACACCCACGCACACACAGACACACTCACGCACACAGTCACACACAGACACACATGCCAGTCACACTCACACACACAGTCACACACATGCCACAGACATACACACTCATGCACACACAGACACACTCACATACACACACAGTCACAGACATACACACTCACACACATGCCACATACACATACTCACACATACACACTTAGTCACACATACACAGACACAGTCACACACACACACACAGTCACTCACACAGTCACACATACACAATCACACACACACATGTCACACATGCACACAGACATACACACAGACACACACCCGCACACCAGACCACTCACACAGTCACACACAGACACACATGCACTCTCCACACTCATGCACACCCCACGGAGGACCCCTCGGGTCTCCTCCCCTTCAGTCCTCTATCTCCAGCTCAGTTCTCCGGGTGCGCTGGCCGGCCGGCTCGGGCAGGTCCCCGTCGCGGGCCCGGGCGGCACCAGGGCGAAGCTGGGCTCGGCGGCCCGGGAGGAAGCCGGGGGGCGGCCGTCGCGCCGCAGACACTGCTTGAGCTTCTCCTGGAAGGGCGTCGTGGTGATGGTGTAGAGGACGGGGTTCAGGGCGCTGTTGATGGGCAGGATGAAGATCACCACCCAGGAGGTGACCGTGCCTGAGGGAGGGAAGCGGATGGTAGCCAAGGAGGTTGTGGGGGGGGGAGGGGGGCAGGCCAGCAGAAGAGCGGGGGCCCACCCCCCCCAAGCCCAACCGGCCAGATCCCGGAGTGAGGTGCCCACGTGTGGTAGCTGAGGGCCCGGCTCCCAAGGCCAGCCTGACTGCTAAAAGTGGAGTGACTTCAAATAAGCCCCTTGTCCTCCCTGAGCCTCAGTTTCTCCTACTGTGAAATGTCCCTTCCTACTCCAAGTCTTCCATCTGTTCGGGCTCTGCCTCTTTCTCTCCATCCCTTCTCTCTTCCCCCCCCCCCCTTGGCCTCTGCTTCACAATGTCAGCCCTGGCTGGAGATCCCAGGTTCCCTCCACAGCCCCCCAAAGGCAGAGACGGAAACAGAGAGGGGCTGGCAGGCAGGGAGGGGGCGCTCGGGGAGGATTCCCCCTCGCCCTTGGCACCTGGGATTTCCAGATGCAGCAGCGACAGCAGCTTCAGGAGAAAGATGGGAAGCCAGCAGAGGGCGTCAGTGAAGACAATGAAGAAGAAGCGCTTGGCGATAGAGACCTCCCGAGCAAAGGAGCTGGGCTTTGCCGAGCGGGCCCGGGACACCCGGACCGAGTGGAACATGCTGCTGTAGGCTATCACCATGGTGATGAAGGCGACCAGGTTGACCCCTGTGGCGGCACAGAATGGTGTGCGTGGATGGGATGTGCTCACCCTTCTACCTCCCTCTGACAGAGCTCTAGCTCCCTCTCCCTCACAAAACCTTTTCTGATGCTGGCCCCGGTGTCAGGGAGAGCCTTTCTCCCTCTCCCCGACCCAGTGGGCAAGTGGTGGCTGTCCGGCGGGATCCGACCCTTCACGACCCCATGGAGCAAGCTATCCGTGGGGTTTTCCCAGCAAGGGTCCCAGAGTGCTTTGCTGCTTTCTTCTCTGGGGGGATCACCTTTTAGCAGAGCTCTCTACTGTGACCTGTCCGTCTGATCCCAGCTTTACTGAGGTACACAGGTCCCTCTCCCCAAGGCAAAGATCAGAGGGGGTGGCGTACACTCGCCCAGCCACACATCACATAACTACCCATGTGTCCATTCATGCGTGTGTGCAGGTGTTCCTATTACATGTATCACCCGTGTACAAATTCCCACTTGTGTCTTGTGCTCACACCTGTTGCCCCTCGCATTAGAGCCTGTCTCTCGAGGGTAAAGGCCCCTTCAGTTGTCATCTTTGTCCCCCTTGTACCCAACAGCTGCCTGCCAGAGGGCTGATGGGAAACAGCGACTGTTTTTGTAGTGTTTGCCTTTGGAGAGCTGGAACCCCCCTCAGAACTTAAGGCACAGCATAGACTTAATGAATCCATTGATCCATGGGCTCTCTTTCTAGAGCAGGACCTTTGGGCCTAGGGATCACGGACTCCCAGAGAGTCTGTGGACGGATATTGGGGGATGCAAATTGGAATGACAGAAAAATGGCCCCTGATTTCATGGTCCTCATATTGAATTTGAGCATTTCCTTCAGTGCTTCTGATTCTGGGATGGCATCCTTTGGCGTCCTCTGCGCCGGACTGCCGAGGGTACCGTGACCCTGAAGCGGGGAAGGGTTCCTAGTCTCAGATGCAGTTGGGGTGACCTCGGCCCCCTAGGGGGTCCTTGCGAGGTCCCCTCCAGCTCTAGGTCTGGGACCCTATGGCCGAACTCCGAGGAGGCACTGGGAGCTTGGAGGGAGTTTTGGAGGTACCTGGCCTCCAAGCGGGACTCCAGATGTCTGAGATTTCGACTCTCTATACCTCTCTGTGGGTAGCCAATGAGGTGTCCAGCCCGTGGTCCGGGATGGCGGCGACCCCTGCTCCTGAGAGCCCGCCCCCCGGACCCCCTCACCTAGGAAGATGGCCGTAGAGTAGTGCTGGGCCATGGCGCTGTCGGGCGTGTCGAAGTGGAGGGGGAAGCAGACACCGTTGCTGCCGTAGTAGTTGCCGAAGGGCCCCGACTCCAGAAGGGCACCACGGCGATGGTGAAGCCCACCAGCCAGATGGCCACCAGAGTGAGCAGGGTCTGCCGGCGGCCGGCCCGGTAGTGGCTGAAGGGGAAGACGATGCCGACGTACTTCTCCAGGGTCACGTAGGTGAGCGGGCACGGAGACCTCGGAGGACAGCATGGCCAGGCAGCCCACGGCCTGGCACTGGGGGCTGGCCATCCAGGCCTGGGCGTGCTTGTTGTACTCGCCGGCGTAGCGCAGGTCCGAGGCGCCGATGAAGAACAGGTAGACTCCCATGAGGAAATCGGCACCTGGGGGGAGACGGGGAGCAGCCCGGTGGAGACGGCCGTCGTGGGGAGGTGGGTGAGCCTGGGCCGAGTCGGGGCGGCGGGGAGTCTGCCCGTGGGTGACGTGTGTGCATGCATGCGTGCTCCAGCTGGGAGGGGCTGTTTCTGGAATTAGGAACTGGTGCATGTCAGAGCCCAATATTTCACAGATAGGGGAGAACCGAGGCCGGCCCGAGGGACCACTTCCTTGCTTTGGGAGGGAACCTTGCTAGAGCCTCCATTTCCAAAGTTAGAGCTTGCTGGAATCCAGGGGAAAGCTCAGGTTCTCCCTCTGGGCCTCTGCAAGGCCCTTGGAAATGGCACCTGCTCTATGGAGGTCTCGGGGCCCATCGCCCACCTAGCACGGAAGTTCCCCAAGGGCACCCCAGAAGGCACTCAGGGTGCAGGAGATTCCCTTCGGGCCTCACTTCCCCCATTTGGAAAATGGGCCTGAAAATTCTTGTTGCTCAGAATTAGTGGGGAGAGCACGGGGCCTGGAGTCCCCAAGACCGTGGCGGTGACTCACAGCACAGACACTTGATGGCCATGGCGTGCTGGAAGTTCTCGGGCACGATGAGGGTGCGCATGCAGACCACGAAGACGTTGCCCAGGCAGGTGGCACAGGCAATGACCCAGACGAAGACCCGCAGGAGCAGGTTGGCCAGGAGGTTCTCCAGGGACGAGATGCCGTCCGTGTTGGGCTGGCAGCTGCGCACGTGGGGGGCGTAACTGCAGTACTGGAAGTGGTCGAAGTAGCTGCAGGGAGGGGCCAGAAGGAGGGAGGGTCACTGCCTGGCTGGGAATCTGAGGCGCATTGACCTGGGCGCTGGGACTTCCGGCGGCTCGCCCTGGCCTCCTGTTCCATGGCTTCCACCGCCTGGAAGCTTTCCAGGTGGGAGCACGGAAAAGCTATGGGTCGAGTTTGGCAGCCCCTGCAGCCTTTGGGGTCTCTTGGCCAGCTCCGCCCTTCTCAGCCCAGTGCCCTAAAATCAGTGCCTCCAGTCACCCCCTCTGCTCCCTCTTGCCAACCTCAGTGCCCAAATTTGCCTTGCTGCTCTTTGAGAAGAAAGGTTCAGGAGTGGGAGTGGGAGCCAGAGAGGGAGGGGCCCCCACCACCACCACTCCCACCTCTCCACCTCCCCCGTGGCCACCTCAACCTTCCTCTGGGAGCCTCTGTCTCACCCTTTCTCTGCCTTCAGAGAGAGCAGGGACAGGGGAGTGAAGTCAAGAGGTAGACCGCAGTTAGCAAGAGAGAGGAGAGGCTGTGGAGCCTGCTTTCCCACTTTAGGCCTCCGAGGAGGGAGAGCCACGCCAGGTAACCCATCAGCCGGACGGAACTGAGGAAGGATGGGAGAGGCCTGGGGGTGTTGGGGCTGGCAGGGAAGCATCAGTAGCCGGGGTGGGGGTGGGGGGTTAGGATTAGAGAAAGCACAGAAAGGTCTTGTGGAGGAAAGTGGCCGAGGTGGTGGCGGGCCCAGTCCCGGCCCAGTCTGCAGCCTGGGACTGACGGCGCCCCCTTTCCTGCAGGTTGCTCTCTTGCGTTTTCCCAGGTCTCCTCCTCCACACTGACCAATGGGGAGGTCCTCTTCTCCTCTCCCTCTACACTGTCCCCCTCGGCGATCTCATCGGCTCCCATAAGCTCAGGGTGGAGGATTCTCAGAAGCAGTTCCCAGCCCTGACCTCCACCTTGACCTCCAGTTTCCCATCTCCACTGCCCTGCGCCATCTCACACCGGACAGGCGGCGGCTACCTCAGACTCTACGTATCTACGGGACACAGGACATTCAAAAGACGGGAACTCCTGGAGGGCGGGGACCGGCCCCGTTTGCCTCGTACCTCCATCACTCAGCCCCGTGCCCGGGTGACAGGTGATCTCCAGTTCCATTGAACCTACCCGCTCCTAAAAGAGACCGGCCTAACCCCGCCTCCCTGCCCCTTTGGCTTCTGCCCCCCGGCCCAAGCAGAGCACATCTGGTGGCTCTTCCACAAGTATCTGCAGGATCCACAGGCCGTGGATCCAAAGTTAAGGAGATCTGAGTTCAAATCTAGTCTCGGGCACTTCCGTGCTGTTTCCCTGGCTAGGTCACCAAACCTGTGCCTTCCTCAGTTTCCTGAACTGTAAAATGGGGACCAGACTATCACCTACCTGTGGAGATCAATGAGATCGTAGCTATAAGGTGCCTAGCACAGTGCCCAGTACACAGTAGGTACTAGATAAATGCCAGCCATTGTTATTGTGATTCTAAAGCAGACCCTGGGCCCATCTCCCTTCTCTGAATGGTGTCTCCAACTGGTCCAGGTCATTTTCCAACTGTGGGGTCTCAGTGCTCAGTGTGAGGCTCTCCCTCTTCCTGCTCGTCCCTCCATCCCTCTCACATCCACGCCCTCCTCACATGACCAAGCGGCCTCTGCAATAAGGTTTCCCACAGCCCCGAAAACTGACCTCACAAACCGACTTTCTGGCTTCCAGGGGCTGCTAATGAGCCAGCGGCCTTGGTGGAGGCCCCTGGCTGGAGGCCCCTTTGGTACAAGGGCGTGGGGATGTTAAGGGCCCCAGCCCCGCCAGCTTCTCCACAGGAGGCCCATGCCTCCTGAGCTGCCACCGATCCCCATCGCCCTGTCCCGATTGCCCTATTTCCCCAGGAGTCTGGTTAAGGGCTCGTTCTGGCTCCCGCCTCCCAGCCTTCCCTTAGCCAGCCTCCCCTGTCTCTCCCCCCCACCCCCACCCCGGGCTCTCACATGTAAGACAGGTTGCCCAGTTTCTGGAACATGGATCTGAATGTTGGGGATCTCCATGCCCTTCATGCTCCTGAAGTGAGAGGAGAGAAAGGGGTCAGTCAACCCCATCTAGGACTTGGGCAGCCAGCAGAAGTCTTGCCCCTTGAGGGGAAGGTCACCGGGCATCTGGGGGCCTCGGTTTCCTCGGCAACAAAACCCCAGGATCAGGTAGGTACTGAGGCCCCCCCAGCTCTAAAGTCCGGGTCTTCAGCCTCCCCTTCTTGCGTCCCTCCACCCCCCAGCCCCCAGCCAAGAGGCTCCTGCACTTACAGCGACTGCAGGTGGGAGAGATTGTCAAAGTGGTTCAAAGGGATCTCCTTCAGAGGATTGGCCGAGATGTTCCTGGGAGCGGGGAGCAGAAGGGGAGGGGTCATTTGCCGCTCTTTCCCCACCGTGCTCACCACACCGCCCGGGCTAGGCATCGTGGGGCAGTGGGGGAAATCTCAGCTTCAGTTTCTCAATGGCGGCAGTGGTGCTTCTGTAGCCACATTGGCTTTGTGGTGTCAGAATGAGGAGGTGCAGTGAGGCTTATGGGAAACTGTTCCTTCTGCTTGGTCAGGGGAATAATCCAGTCTGGATGCCCCAGGGTTGTCTCCACCCTCCCCCAAACCTCTCATCCTTCACCCCTCAAACCATAAGGACAATGACTTTGGGCCAATTCCAGCACACTGGGACGGGGAGGCTCGGCCCCGGAGGCCAACAACAAGGCCGTGGGTGCCCCTAGACAACAAAGCGGGTCAGACTCACAGCATCTGGAGGTCGTGGAGGCCCTCATACAGTGTCGGAGGCAGCTCGGCCATTTGGTTGCTGGAAAGGTCTCTGTGGGAGATAAAGCGGCTCCAATGGGAGAGAGTCCCGATTTGGGGCTGGGGGGTAATGTGGGGTCTCTGCCCCCAGCTCTGCCATTGCTTGTTCCAAGGTCCTCTTAGCCCCTCCCCCCTTCTCTATATTAAGAAGGCACCTTCCAACTGACTTGCTTGGATCCTCTGCCCTGCAATGGGACACAAGGAGATGGCTCTAGGCCACCTGGAGTCGGGCTGAAGTTGGAGGGGGCTCACTGCCTCTCCACCCCCACCTTTCAACAGAAACCTGTGAGCGGGCCCTGGTCCCGGGGATGGAGTGACACTCACAGCTCCACCAGGTGAGGAAGCTCAGCAAAGACCCCATCCTCGATTGTTTTGATCGCGTTCCCCCGAAGGACTCTGGGAGGAGGCAAGCAGACAGAGCTCAGTGGCAGACCCACCTTAGTGACTTGGGAGCAGCGAGAGGCAGGTCCCACAGCCTCAGGGCCCTCAGGCCTCCCACTGGGAGACTGCCACTCTGGTTCCTGGTCCAGGCCTCCCCAACCTGACTTCTCCCTCTCCCTTGGTCCCCAATCACTTTCCTTCCTTTCCATCTTCTGTGGCAAGAATGAGCAGCTGGAAGGATGGGGAGACCCCTGGGGGCAGGCAGCCTCAGGATGTTCTCTCTCTTAAGTATCCACATGGCAGGAGGCTGAGAGGAAGGCTTCCCACCTGATGGATAGAGCCCCTAGAAAGGGTTTCTGGGGAAACTGGGACAATCTGGAGAGCCTGGGCTGAGAAGGGACAGATGAAGTGCATTGTGGGAAGGAGCATCCATTTCGGCAAAGTCCTTTTGGGTGTCCAACGAGCCCACAGGTTCAGGGACTTGAACAGGATTCCAACTCATAACAGGGGGCATGGGGAGATGGAGGAGGGAGAAGTCCTGGATGATAAGTCGGGAGCCCCAGGGTCTATGGTTCTGCTCCAAAAGTTGTGCTGCCTTAAGAGTCTCTACCTCTCAGAGGGTCAAATTCCCACCAGAAGGGAATGGCCTCCAAGCTCTGTGGACCGCAGCGGGTACAGAGGAAGGTCAGACTGGCAGCACCTCTGCTGGCTGGGAAAAGGATCTATCCAAGGGGATAGACCGGGAGAGGGTACGTTTCAGGCTCAAGCACTTGGTGGAGAGGATGTGGAGCTGGGCCCGTCTCCAAAATCAGCCAAGTCCTCCATAGCTAGGCCATGGAAAGGACTTCCTGGATGGGTACAGGGAGCATTTGGATCCAGCCAAGGCGGCAACAGGGCCCGTTCTCCTCACCGAGGGGGCCTGGGAAGGGACGGGGGGAAGCAAGTTTGGACTGTGAGACCAAGGGGCTGAGGAGGGCAAACAGCAGAAACTGCCTGGAAGAGCTCGTTTCACAGAAAAGCAGCTCATTTTGGCGCTCGTTGCTTTGGCACCAGAACAGGACTCGGCGGGCAGCAAATCCCACAAAAGGGGCCAAAGGAAGCCAGTGGATCTAGAGAGGCACCAACATGGTCAGGATCGGGCCTGAGCCACGGGACTTACCAGAGGCACCAGGATTGGGACCACAGTGGCCTGGGAGGCATCAAGCTAAAGCGCGGTCCTGGTTCTCTGGACTTTCTCACTTCCCACCTACCTGTGTGGCCTTGGCCCAGTCCCGTCTCCTCGGCCTCTGGGGTCCCTTGTCCCTACCTCTGTGGACTGTCCTTGCGAGTTAGAGGGACTTTTGGAGGAGGGGAGAGAAGAGCTGGCAGGAGTTCGGGGTTTAAGATCCCTCCCTCCATCTGTTTCTTCCCCGGCCGGTGCCGAGCTCCAGATCCTGCCGGAGATTTATTCTCGGGGTATCCTAGTGTCTGCGCTGGCTTGCTTAATTTATGGCCCACTCGCCCTGTGGCTCGACTTTAGGGTCGGTCACGCTGGGCCCTGCCCGTCCCCGAGCACACATACGGTATCCAGGACTAGCCAAGAGCTGCCGCCGCCACAGGAGCTGGATGGACGCATGGGTGAGTGGGTGGACGGATGGATGGAAAGATGGCCGGCTGGAGCCTGGGGTTCCCTCTCTGGGCTGAGGCTGGGCAGAGAAGAGGGGCTTTGGAGCAGGCTCAAGGCCTAGGACACTTCCTAGAGCAGCACAGGCCTTGGTTTGAAAAGGAAAATATCCTTGTCTTGCGTGGCCATGGATCCTGTCGGCCCGTAGCCCAGGAGTGCTACGGGTCGGGGGGGGGTAGGTTGTAAGGCCTCCCGACGGGAGGCTTTGCTGGCCCTGGGACTGAGGCCCGGAGCGCAATGCCAGCTGGGGACACGGGCCCCTTCTTTCTGGAGCCTGGGCTTCCTTCTGCTGGGGAAAGGAAGAACTAAGATGGCATGGGGAGGGTGACCGGCCTCCTCCTCCAGCTGCCGGGCAGGGGTCTGAGAGCCCAAAGGAGCGGACTTACAGCACCGTCAAGACCTCACAGTCCTGGGGGACAGAGCTCCCTGGGCTCTCCCTGATTTTCCTCCAAGCCCCTGTGGGAAGGGGGCAGAAAGACCCCGTGGGGCCTGAGGGGCTCACAGGGCACTGGACCCAGAGAGCATCTTGGACTCTATCTCCTTCTCCTCGCCAATCTACTAACTGCCCCCTTATGCATGGGAGACTGGCCCGGTGCAGGTCATTTGGCTCTTAGGTAGCTGAGGGAGGATTTGAACCTAAGGCTTCTGGCTCTAAACTGAGTGGTCTCCATTGCATAGAGACCCTGGAATCCCTCGGGCTCCACAGGAAGCAGAGCCAGGCCCAGGGCGCGCCACAGGCTCTGCAGCCCCAGTGCTGCCTTCTGGAATGGAGTCATGGGGCTTCTGTAGCACAAGGGAAGGGAGAGAGGGGGAAGGGGCAGGGGGGGGGGAAAGGGGGAAGAAAAGGGAAAAGAGGGAAGGGAGAAGGGTGTGCAGGACAGAGAGATGGAGCACAGTGGGAAGGGAGAAGAGTATACAGGGGCAGGGAAAAGGGAGCATGGGGAGGGGAGAAGGGAGTAAAGAGGGGAAAGGGGAAGGGAGAAGGGGTGTAGGGCAGGGAGAGGGAGCACAGTGGGAAGGGAGAGAGGGGTAAAAGGGGTGATAGAAATGGGGTGCAAGGAGCAGAGAAAGGGAGGGGGAGAAGATGGCATGGTAGGGGAGAGAAAAGGGGCCTCTTTCCCCTAGTTAGCTGGTGGGCCCATACTGAGACTCGCCACACAAGAATATTGGATTGGAAATCTTGACTCTGCCCTTTACTAACATGTGGGATTGTGGGTACGCCACTTCTTTCTCTTTCACTTCCTCTAACACTGATCCTCAAAGGGTCCTCCTAGTTCTGACACTCCAGGGTGCCTGAGGCTACAGAAGGGGCTAGAAGGTCTAGGCTGGAGGTCCAGGTTTGAACCAGGCCTCTGGTCTGGGCTCCAGGTCTACATGGTCCACCCGGGACTCTGGGTCCGACAGATGCTGATGGTCCGTACCATGCGGGCCAGCTTTCCCGGCAAAGTGGAGGAAGGGAGGGGAGCTGGGTAACTTACTTTCCCGGCCCTCTCCTAAGCTTGGAGCATCTCGGGCTGCCCTCTCCCCCCTTCACCTGGCCGGCCCCCGGGCCCCGGAGCACTCACAGCCAGCTCAGCTGGACAAATGGGCCCAGATGGGCGGGGTGGGCAGCTTGCCGAGCGAGTTGTTGAGCAGACACCTGGCAGAAGGAATCGGTCAAGCGGCCTGCACCGAGCCCCCGCTGCGTGCGAGGCAACTCCGGGGAGTCTAAGAGGGCTCCCTGTCCTCGGGGAGTTTCCGGCTAGTAAAGGAGGGAGAGAGGCCATCCCTCCAAATGCGGCCCAGCGTTTGCCACGGGCACTGATACTTGAAGATCCTGTGCTGGGGACGAGAAAAGCCGAGCCCAAGGGCTGGCAATCCCAGGCAACTCCAACAGTGGGGCCCGGGGGAGGGAAGCTTTCCTGGGAGGTGGGGCAGGGAGAGGCTGGAAGGCAGCTGGCTAGCTCGCCCCATCCTGAGGCCCTGTCTCAGTGGCTACCTTTCTGGGATTTGGGATTCTGGGATACCCGAACTCTGGTCCTGGGACGCGCCTTTGACTCCCACCTCTGACTGCCATGTGCGTTAGCTGTCTCTGGCCGAGTTCTATACCCGCCTCTGGATCTGTCTCCTCATTGGTGAAAAGGGAGTTGACTGTGTGTGTGTGTGTGTGTGTGTGTGTGTGTGTGAAGTATTATATATATATATATATATATATATATATATAATATTATAAAATATATATATATATATATATATATAAATATTATAAAATATATATATATAAATATTATAAAATATATATATATATATATATATATATATATATATATATATATATATATATATATATATATATATAATGGGGGCTCTTGGAATAGACTGGGGCCATCCAATGTGAGGTCCCTGGGCTCCCTGTGGCCACGTCCAGCAGGGCTTGGTTTTCCCTATTTCTGGGCTGCCTCACTCTGAGGGAGGTCATCATTCTCCCAGTAGGAGCCGATCCCTCCACCTCAGTGCTCTAGGAATCATTAGAAATCCCTAGGAATGGGGAATCATCACCAATCGTTGCTTCTCTCACTTAGGGGGCACCACAGTGGGCAGCGTGGGGCCGGGAGAATCTGAATTCCAATCCAGCCTCAGGCACTTGCCAGCTGTGAGACCCTGGGCAAATCACTGTGCCGTCTGCCTCGGTTTCCTCAGGTGTAAAATGAGGATGACAATAATAGCGTCTCCCTGCCAGGGTTGCGGTGAGGATGAAATGAGATACCCATAAAGCACTTAGCAGACTTAAGCCATGGAAATGAGGATGACTTCTTCCCTTTGCTTCTGACTCCCTTTCCTCCATTGATCTCAAAGCCAATACAACCAAGCCCCTTCTCTGGCCCTTCATGCCTTACCCATGACCTCTTCATTGGCCCCTTCCCTGTTTTCTACCCGGCCTTGCTCTTCCTCCCTCCTGTCTCCCCGTGGCCCCACCAGACCATGCCCTTTTTTTCTCTGGGGGGTCGACAGTCTCGGCCTCTCCCTTCCCCCTGAGTGTCCCTATTGCCCACTTTTCTTTCTGGGCACTTGCTGCCCTTTAGAGCACACTTTTAAGGGTGACAAGGCGTTCGCCTCGGATTGTTTTCCTTGGGAAGCGTGGTTTATTTGTTTTTCTTTTTTTCCAGAGCCGGCACTCCCCCACTGTCTGCCCCGTCCCCTCCGACACCCTCTCGGGCATTGCCAGCTCCTCCCTGAGCTGAGTCTGGGCTAATTCTCGCTTCTCTGGGGCCATACACTTTTAGGGTGTGCGCCGTCAGCTCGAGAGCCCCCCACTCCTTCTGAGGACTCTCTGTCTTCAGGCTTCACTATCCCTTTCCCAAAGGCCGTTCCTTCTCTCCTGATCCTCCAACTCCCTGCCTGTCGATCCCGCCTTTCCCTCAACGGGCCCCCACGGGTGCCACGATTTTCTTTGGGCGACTGTTGCAGCTTTCCAGTTCTCCACGTCCAGCCCTGACCTCTCTCTGACACCTGTTGGACGAGTGGAGGAGAAGTCGGGCCCAGAGCCGTGCTTGGACCGTGCCCCAACGGCCTGCCCCAGCTTTGGCCTTCGCCCATCCCTGAGGTTGGGAGATCTCCCGTTTTGGTCATTCATGGCCTGTGAATCGCCAGCCCTCACTCTTCCCCTTGGACCAGCCGTTCCGTCCTCCCATCCCTGGGGCCACAAGATCTCCTCCATAGCCGTCCGGATCTGCACACCTCCTCCTACCAGCCCCCTAGGTGGGAAGGGCCTCTCCACTGGCCTAAGGGACAACCCCACCCATACTGAGCCATCAGAAGCTGCTTCGAGGGATCCTGAGTTTCCCTCTCAGCCTTTCATCCCTCTAGCCTTCCTTGGTTGCACAAATATTGCACTGGTCAGGGAAAGGTCACTGGCTTGCCCTTTGATCTTTGAACCTCCTGCCCTAGCCATACTCAGTCCTGAACAAACGCCTATTAAAGTGATCAGAACTCATCTGCATTTCTGATCGTCACTTCCCTAGGACAGTGAGCTCAAACGCCCAATGGTGACCTTTTGAGATCCAATTGGATCCATCTAAGTTTCCCTCGACTCTTCTGTATCCCCAGAGCACAAACAGGACACCAAAGGGCCAGCTACCTGTTTTCCTCTGTGGAAGGGCTTAGCTTAGCCTCAAGGCTCCCTCATTCACCCACTAGGCCTGGCCCTCGGATCACCGCCCCAGGGCACCCTTTTCCGTGTCCTATCCGTAACCCTTCTCCCCGGATCCTGGCCCGGGAGGGACGGGGACTTGGGACCCCCTAAGCCAAAGGGAGGACTGGCTGCCTGTCCCCTCCAGGCGGCCCCCCGGTCCTCATCCCAGTAGAAGGGGTCTGGGGCACAGGGATTAGGTTTTGCCTTTTCTCCTGTAGCACCAGGCCCTAAGAACCCTTTTTACTAAAAAGCCGATGGCGATGGATCGATCTAGGAAAAATGACCCGGCACACACAGAGACATTTGGAGGAAACTGAGGGGAAATACGTCCAAGATGTGCAAAATCATGGAGGTGGGAAATGAAGCAAGACTACATGACCCGGACCATGTGGGAGAGGAAATGGGCTAGAAAGGTCAGGTCAGGCACAAGTTAGGAAGGGCTTTCATTGGCCAATGGGACTTTTCTCTCTGGCAATAGGGAGCCACTGGAGTTTCTTGAGCGCACACATGTGCACGCACACACATGGTGGCACGGCCTGACTGCAGATGGTCTAAAGTCATCGCTTTAGAGAAATTATCAGTGTCCCTTAATCACATAAACACGGAAGTTCCTTGAGGGCAGGATCGTCACTTCCCCAGTGCTGATCTCAGTGAGTGAGAGGGAGGAGGGAAGAGCAGTTACAGCATCAGAGAGACTTGGAACAGCCACAAACACCAAGATGAACATGGGCAGACAGACTGATAACCTGGGACCTAGGGTGCAGTGGCCCGAGTCAGGAAGAACCGAGTTCAAATTCAGCCTCAGACACTAGCTGAGCTGTGAGCCCCTGGCCAAGTCATTTCATCCCTGTCTCCCTCAGTTTCCTCGACTGTAAAATGGAATGATAAGACACCCCCCAGCTTGTCGGGATCTTCCCGAGATATTTATCCTCTTGGAAGGAAAGCCCTCGAAAACCCTTACTGTTGTTAATGATATCAACGGCAACGACCAGAACACAGATTCCCCACTGCCACTTTGGAGCTGTGTGTGGCCCCATGGGATTGTATTAGGGGAAGAGCAGAAGAGGGTAATGGGCACCAGGAGTTTTCAGACACAAGGAAACAGTGACAGCAAATGAGGGGACCGATCAAATGAGAGCGGGCAGCCAGACTGGAAGGCGGCAGAGATGCGGCTGAGATGGCCCGGGATGAGAGGGCCCCCGGCTCCGCTGCAGACGGGGATCTGGCGCTGGACTGGCCGGCTCCGAGGCCCCCCGGCTCTCGGTCTCTGAGAGTCTGATTCTGCGTCAGACAACGTCATCGCAATGGCAAACAGTTAAAAGCCCGACAGACGAAAGGAAAGAGTCAATGTACAAAGGCGGACGATGTCCTTCAGCAAGACCACACCAAGCTAGGGACCGGCAAATGGGAGACACGGATTGATAGAAGGGCCGGGACGATGGAGCAAAATGACAAACGGTGGAGAGGGACTAAACCGGGAGGCCGAGGGCCTGGTCTCGAATGCTGACCCTGCCAACTTAATACCCAACTGTTTCTGGCCGTGCCCTTCACTTCCTGGAGAGTTCCTCCTCTACAAGATTGGGGGATTAGACTAAGTCCCCTCGTGACACTGATCCTATGATTCCTCCACCAGGAGAGGCAATGGAAATGGGAGTAATAACATCCAGGCAAGCTAAACCGGGGGACGGGGATGTGTCCCAGGTGTCGCGGGCTGGAGGCATAACGTCTCCACCAGTGCCGGCCCCTCATTGCCGGGCTCCTGGGCTATCGAGGCTGTCCAACTGACCAGAGGCATGTGGCACGTGGGACACATGGAATCACTAGGGGATTAATGGTAACAGGAAAGAGGGCCTTTGGTCTCCGTGGCCTTTGGATACTTCGGCTGGCCCAAGCAATCCACACGTGTTTATCAATCATCCCAGCAATTGGTAGATAAATGAGCCTTCATTTCAGGCTAAGGGGCTAAGGGGACAATCCTGTTTAACCCCTGCTTTCCTCTCCCTTCTTTTGCCCAGGATCTCGGGCAAGGACGACCAAAGACTTCCAAGAGCCCCCTCTGGCCGAGCCCCCTCTGGCCGAGCCCCCGGGACCAGTGACGGTAACAAATGAGGAAATCTGGGCTCTGCCTGAGGACACGATAAATTGTCTCTTCCGGCTGGTGACTGAATGGTTGGAAACCCAGCAGGAGCGTGTGCTTCCATGTACTTTCGGTACCTGTGGGAAATGACTCATCCTCAAAAGGCCACTTGCCAATGAAGGCTTTGTAACTAAGGACAAGAGCGAGCCTTTGTGTGACTTGCCCCCTTGGCTGTTGACAGCGAGTAAGTGCTCTTCCTATTTTGGAGTCGAGGTCAAGAAGACCTGGCAGAGCATTTAATTTGGACGTGGGAGCTGATTTTGCTTCTCCGTGCTTGCTGTTCCCTGTGGAAATTCTCGAATCCTGCTGCTCCTCCCCCCTGGGATTCAGAATTCACTTGGAAAACGCCTTTCTAGCTCTCCCCAAGTGTGACCTTCCCAGCTCCCCCGAGTCCTCGCCAGTGCTTCCTCTCCTCTGGCCCTATTTCCAGAATGCCCCATCCGAGAGCTCATCCTCTCGTGTGCCTCCGCTAACACTTACCTTTCTCCGGAAGACCTGGAGCCCCCTGGCCCTTCCTTCCAGTCTTCTCTCTGGTCCCCTTACAGCCGGGACCCAGAGGAGGAGCCGGTGTCCTTCTCATACCCCGTTGTACCTTTGGGTCCCTCCCCCTTGCACTCAGCAATCACCCGCCTTCCATCCTGTCTAGATCCTTGTTGCTGTCCCCTATGGACAGTCTCTTTCTTGTCCCCGGGAGCTCTTCTACTTGACTCAGGCCCCACCCCACCAGCTTGGGCCCCTGAACTTGCTTGCCCTATGGCTCTGGTTGACTTCAGCCGGGCACAACAGAACCCCTCCCCTCCCCCCCAGTAACAGAGCTTGGCCCAGGTGACGGGACTGTCGGGTGTGGCGCAGGACACAGTGACAGACGGACAACTACAGACAGTAGCAAATTTCATACAGTGAAAGACAGTCGGTCACACAATGGCAGACAATGGCAGGCGTAGGGTGGGAGCCAGGCCGGCTGATGTGCAGCAAGAGGCAGCGACAGCTCGACATCGCGTGGAGGTGAGCAATGGGTGGCGTCTCTCAAGTATTTACCAGCTATGGTCCCTGGATCCGGCGCCATTGCGGCACCTTGGCTGGCTTGAGAGGCTGGGCCCCCCCACTTACCCTCTGTCCTCCGAACTACCTCAGTCCCCGGACATGTTTTTGGCTTCTCCTTTGAGGCTCAGCTCTGGTGTGAGGGGGCAGGAAGTGACGCCTCCTTCCTTTGAAATCCCCCCTCCCTCCCTCACGTGGTGTTGTCTTGGGAGCTAATCACTGTGTGTGCGGTCCAGTTACTTGTCTCATCCCCTCAGAGGCCGTGAGCCCCTTGCGGTCAGGGACCAGGCCCTATTCGTTTCTGTCTCCTTTTTAGCGTCGAGCACAGAGTGGTGGAAGAAATGACAATAGCTTTGTGGAATGAAGGAGGGGATGAAGGGATGATTGGTGCAGAAGTGTCCCGGAGGATCCGGAGCACCAGACATTGCATCTGCCTTCAGGAACCACCCAGTCTTGATAAGCAGAGGGCACTCGCACACGGAACCGGGGAGGAACGAGGTGTATGGGTGTTCTGTGCATGGAGTGAGGTGTGATGTGGAAGCAGGAGCAGCCTTGTTGAGTGACCAGTCGGGGCCTGAGCCCATCTCTCTCCAGGGTGGCCGAGGTGCCCTCCTCCCCCCCCCCCCACATGCACCCTCCTCCACATATACACAAACACTGTCTGTGCTCCCCAGGGTGCTGGAGCACTCCAGGGGGCAGGACTGGAACTCACAGAAAGTACAGGGATGTCAGCCCCAGGAAGGCGTCAGACGGTAATTCCGTGATCTGGTTGTTGTCCAGCATCCTGGGGAGAGACAGAAGTCAGAAGGTAGCAGGGGCTGGGCCAACGGGCCTCACTCTCGGCACAAGCGGAGAGAGGGACCGTACTTCCTAGCTACCTTCTCACAAGGCTTGGTGGCTGCCATCTGGGCACGGGGTACAACTGACTTTCAGAGAGGACCCATTCTGGAATTGACAGCAAATTTACAATGGAGAGGGGACCCAAGGCACTGCCCCATCTTCCCCTCTGCCATAGGTCAGCTGGACTCAGTAATGGCTGAGTCCGGCCTAGTCATCTCTGCTCCCCAGAGGGTCCTTCCCCCCACAGTGGATTGACCCCTGACCCCCAAGTTATCCTGCCCTCCCCCCCAGTAACTCACAGCCATTCTAGTTGGTAGAGGTCCTCAAAGAGTCTTGGAGGAAGGGAGTGGATCTGATTGTGACTCAGGAACCTGAGGTCAGGGAGAGACGGGGTCTCAGTTTGGGGCAAGGTCACCTGTCTCTGAGCACATCCCCTTTGTCTCCTCCTGGCCTTCATGCCAAGGTTGGGGTCAGTGATGACGGTCAGTGAGCATGATCCTCTGGGAGAAAGTCAAAGCGGGCTCCCATCATGCCCTGGGGTAGCGGATCTCGCTCAGGCCCAGGCTGGGGTCGCTTTGGCAAAAAGCTTCCACCTCATCCCTCCCCCAGAGAAGGGACACTCACAGCTGGTTCAGCTGGGGATGATCTGGTCCTTGGCCCCCTCCTTTATCTCTCTGGCCCCCCCTGTCACCCCCCAGATCTCAGGAAGTCCAGTCTCCTGCTTCCTTCTCCTGTGCCCCACATGGCTCTACCTTCCCAGTCAGGTTTGTTCACCCAGGAAAGTCAGTTTCGGGCCCATTCTCCCAGCCCCCATTTCTCCATCCCCACCCAAGGAGGGACTGACTACTCACAGCTTTTTTAGCTCTACTAAGCCAGCAAACGCCCCGGGAGCTACAGATTGGAGACCGTTGTTCTGCAGGAGGCTGGTGGACAAAAGAAAGCAACTTAGAAGCGCCTCAGCACTGCTGGGACAGCTTTAGAATCCCAGAGCCCAGGTTCAGATCCTGCTCTCGGGCTTCCCGGCCATGTGGTGTTGGGCCTTAGTTATATATAATAAGGAGGTCTGGACTCAGTGGCTTCTAAGGCAAGAGCCCTGCTGCAGAAACCCAGAGGAGTCTGGCCTTCCCGGGGAGTGAAGTCAGTAAACATTCGCCAAGTGCCCACCACACAGCAAGGCATGTTGGGTGAGACAAGGAAGGCTTCGAGAAGCCAATAGTCTGACGGGGGAGACAAGCGACTTATAGGATAAAGTGGAAGAATCAACAGAGGGAAGAGCCCAGCATCAGGTAGGGTCCGGATAAACATCTTCAGGAAGGGAGACTTGGAGCTGGGACTTGAAGGAAGCCAGGAGGTGAAGATGAGGAGGAGAACGTTCCGGGCCCAGGACACAGCCAGGGAAAGTGTTCAGAGTTGGCAGAAGCTGGAAAGAACAGCCAGGAGGCCAGGATCATCGTATCCCAGGGAGGGGAGTAAGGTGGAGTGAATCGGGAAATGTAGAAAGGACTAGAAGGCAGTGAAGGGTTTTGAAAGTCTAACAAAGGGTTTGTTTTTGGTTCTGGAAGCACTAGGGAGCCACGGGAGTTTATCGAGCAGGGGAATGACATGGTCAGACTCGGGTTTCATCAGTCGAATGTACAATGGGGCTGGAGACCCGAGGCAGGGAAACCAAGCAAGAGGCTGCCGAAATACTCCAGGAGCGGGGCGACGAGGGGAATGGAGAAAAGAGATGTTGGGAAGGCAGAAAAGGCAAAGAAAAACAGCAAATGCTATGGTCCCCGAGGTGGAAAAAGAAGAGGCAATTCTAAAAGTGCTGTGATTCTTAACATTATGCACAAAACATTAACTTCTGATCTTCCGCCTGGGAGATCTTTGTTCGATGATCAGCGAGTTGAAATGCTGCCAGTGGAACTGAAGCATGTCCATATTGACGTTATAGCTTAGATAGGAAGCGGGAGCCAGAAAGTGGATGCTGCCAAATGGCAGGATGCTTCAAAGAACAAAAACAAAGGAGCTGATTTCATTGGGTGCCCAGTGGCCACAGGAAATGAGACCACTCATTTCCTTGGTTATCTGGCTCATCCTCCGGTACTCGTGAGGAGGTTGAAGGAGATCAACACAATGAGGATGATTGTACATGTTACCGAGGATGAAAAAGTGGAGAAAATTGAGGGAAAATTGAAACAAGTTCACCAAATTGAATCAACGTGTACCCTCTTGACACTTGGCGAGCCTTCGTGCAGAGACACATGGGAGGAGGGGAAAGAAGACTGGAAAATGCGGATTAGGATCTGGAGATGAAAAATGCCAAAGTTCATAGATGACGCAGAGTACTTCCAGCCACACAAGCTAATACTCTCTTCAAGAAGGGTTAAAAGTCGCCCCATAGGGTCAGCTATAACCTGAGGATGGCTGATTACTAGACCACGGATTAGCGGGGGCAAATTACTCCCCAATTAAAAGGTAAAGAGAAGTTTGATAAGCAATCGCAGTAGTTTCCATGTGAACAGGTTGTTCACTCAAAAATGGGAAACCGATAAAAGTACCGACTCTTATTATTGTCCTTTAGGGAAGTTTTCCTGAGGCCAAATAAGTGAGAAATCTAAGAGAGTGGAAAGCACATCAGCAAAGATTTGATCTCCTCATCAAGTAAGAGATGTGGAAGCCAGTTCAAAGTCCAAGGAAGGGGGTGGAAAATGGAAGGTTTACATCACAGTGAAAAGCAGTGGCAGGGCCGGGGGGAGGGTGGGTGAACCTAAAGAAAACTTGGTAAGAAAGCCACTTAAGTCATGTTGCAAAGCATTTGTAAGATATATAGGGAAACCTTTTACAGAAATCAGTTCTCATTATCAATGGCACCTTTTGACTCTTAAGACCTCACTGCTCGATGCTGATGAGAAAGGGGGGAAATGACATTTAAAAAGATGGTAGAATGGGTGAGCGTGACTGAGAAAGCAGAAGAAATCGCACTTCCCGTGCCACCATTTGGAAGGCACTCCGGAAACAATTTCCAGGATCTGTCAAAGAGGGAGAGATGCCAAATGAACGGAAACAATCGCAGATAGTCTAACACCAACAAAAGGATAACTGAGAAGGCATTGGCAACGAGCTATATGCTGCTTTTTGTTTCTGTAAAATCGTTTGGAAAATGGGCTCCGATTTACCCAGCAGGTTATCTTTTAGGAAAATATACAAAGGCAACAGCCTGTTTTTGTTAAAAAAAAAAATATATATATATAACAGCCAACTACATCTTACTAGTCATACTACTGGTTGAAGCTCTAAGACCTTAGTGAGTTCCATTTCCTGCCTACAAAATTGCATGTGGTTTTGGGAGAGCCTCCTCCACAAGGGTCTCCAATGCATATGGTAGACACGAGATTACTCGACAGATGCAGATAACGCTGTTCAACAATAATGGGACAATATACAGTAGGAAAATAGTCATGAATCAACAGGGGCTGCTCAGTTTTATTATGGATGCCCAGAGCGGGACCAGAGGTCGGGTCTGAGAAACCGTACAGAAGTCTGGTGACCTCAAGCTTTTCCCAGTGAGGCCGTGGCTGTAAATCTCGCCACTCTCGAGGATCCGGACTGGAGGTGATGAGAGGACATGGTAGTGGGGCTGGAGGTATGTAAGGAGGAGATTGGGGCTGTGAGGTACATTATCGATCTCTTGATTTCAAGCCTCAGAATCTTTGGGAAAGCTCTTTACAGCCAAGTTCTGGGGATGAGGAAGGAGCTGACTACTTGTTCACCTGTTCTGAGGCAGAAGGCCCCTTAGAGGCATCTACACCCACTTGAGTGGGAGAGACCCAGAGCTGAGGAGCTCCTTAATGCTTACTTTGGAAAGCTCTTGTTCCCAGCAAATTTTCTTCCAAACAAGCCCAAATCAGCCTCTGAGAACCACTTACCTGGGTCTGAATTCTGGGCCAAGAAGACAAGCCAACACCCCCTGCCACATGGTGAGCTTCTGCCTGGATGAATGCTCCCCCCTAGCCCGGATGAACGCTCCCCCCTCCCAAGCGTCTTTATTCCCAGGTAAAGATCACCCGTTCTCATTGACCCAGTCAGAGCCACCGTCATCCCACCTATCGTGCTCCTCCCCATATACAGAACAGCCATTCTCTTCCTGATCCTTGGTTCCTCTCTGGTTCCTGCCCTTGACGGTGCCCGTGCCTCTGCCCCGCCCCTGCCTCTGATCCTACCCCTGCTTCTTCCTCTTCAGGCTGCTTTCTCTACCAAGCCCCTCCTGGGGGGGGCTCCCCTTGGTGTCTCCCCCTGTTAGGAGGGAAGCCCTTGGAGGCTCGGATCGCCTCCTTTCTGGCATTCCCAGAGCTCCATAGAGGTTCTGACCTCTATGTTTACTGACTTGACTTAGTGTGGCTGGAGCTGAGACTAAAAGAGGCTCCACATCTGATTTCCCAGCATGCCGAGGGGACTCCCCAAGGCACCCAGGTAGGACTGTTGAAGCCAGGCCAAGTATCCTGGAAGAACACCTGCCCTTCTTCCTGCCTGAGCTCCAGGTGACAGAGTTGGGGGAGATGGAGGGAGAGCTCCCTTTATTGTATTTTCTTCAGCTCCAAGAGGGAGAGGATTTAGAGGGGCCCTTTGGCTGCCCACAGGGATCAAGGGCTGGGAAGTGCAGGGGGGAGGGAGAGCTGGGATACCCCCGCTGGGCCCCGGTCACAGGCAGCAGAGAGCCTGCCTTTCCCCTCCACCCTTGCACTCTCACCTGGGTCCAGCTTCACACCCACCGAGGCCCTGTGGACCACCGGGATGAGAGGGAGCACTCAGTGAGGTAGAGATGTACATACAGTGCAGAAGCTCGGGGATGCGGACAAACAGTCAAGGCCCGGGCATGGGCACAGGTGCACCCTCAGAATTAGCCAGTGCTCCCCCACCCCATAGCCGTTTACTGTCCCGGGCTGGAGGGGAGAGCTGGGCACAGGCCTGGGAGAAGTAGCCTGTGCTGGAGCTAACGTGAGGGTGAGAACGATGGCGCAGCCAGGGTCACGCAGCTGAGGGGGGCAGCAAAGCCTTCCGGGGGGGCATCTACTCACAGCCCTTCCAGGTTCTGGTAGCCGATGAACTGGTTCTCCCGGAGCTGGAGGATTTGATTATCCTGGAGGTTCCTGGAGATGAGGAGACAAAAGGGTCTAAGGGAGGCCTCTCTCTGCACAGCCCCAGCCACCCCCTTGTCCTGCATGACTGGGCTCATAGCACCCCCCAAATTGGGCCCAACAACTGGAGGGAGGACTCTCGGGGAAACGGGCAGGGGAAACAGGCTGTCCCCTCAGTCTTGGTACATTGTCCTATTTGGGGGCAGGGAGGATGGAGACTGGGTGACAATTCCCCCTGCCCCTATTTGCGTTCCTGGTTGAGAGTCAGCGGGGAAGGTGCCTGGAGCTCTCGGGGACGGCCGGAGGGGCTCCTGCTCGGGCAGCCCTGGCCATCTCCCCGGGCCACCCCGATCTCCGGCCCCGCAGCCTCCCGACCCTCCCAACGCCACTCTTGGGACTTACAGAAGAGAAACGTTGTCAGAGACCATGGGCACCTCGCTCAAGCCTTGAGCCGTGCAGTCGACTGTCTGCCCCCAGCACAGGCACCCCGTGGGGTAGAATTCCAGGCCTGCCGTGAGAGAACAGAAGGCCCAGGGGCTGCAGAAGAGAAGCTTCAAGGGGGGTCCAGAGAAGGGCTCCTCCGCTGATTGTCCCCACCTCCCTCGGAGGGCATTTCCTCCAGCCCCCAGTCTCCAAGCTAGAATTATGGGCCTCGGGTCCCATTTTACCCCAACCCTGGGAGGCCCAAGTAGTGATGGACTCTTCCGGGCAGCTGGGACCTGTTAGGTGGCCCAAGCTTGCATCAGAGACTCCAGGACACTTAGCCCCGTGGTAGAGGCCGGAAGGTGGGGCCGGGACTCAGTTAGCCATGGGAACCGGGCTGGCTTCTTGCAGACCGAGAGCCCGGGTCTAGGGCACTTGCCCGAGTGGGCTTTTCTCTCATATCTCCCTTCCTTGAGGCAGGGTGGAGCCAGCAAGAGCATTTTGCATCTTATAGCCCCAGGAAGTGACTCTGAGATACCTTTGCTGTTTCTTCCAGAAAATGGGCACAAATTCACTTCTCAGGGTGTTTGTTGTGGAGGATTTGGGGTATATTAAAGCAATACAGAGATGAGAAGCAGCTGTGGGAGTGGGGCTCATGGGAGAGGGCCTTAGAGCTCAGCTCTAAAGAGGGCCTTCTAGGAAGCTTGGGGCCCTGCTCCTTTGCCTGCTGACTCTGATAGAGGCTCCGCAGCCTCCACTCAAATCCTCTTCTGACGTCTTCCCCTTAGCATGGAGAGGCCGCGGCACAGGGGCCTGGGAGGAAGGGCCCGGTAGGGGGCTGGGGGAGCAGGCGTGGGGGAGAGGGTCACGAGAATGGCCCCTTGTAGCGTGTGCCAGTGAATGGGTGCGTGGGCGAAAGTACACATCTCCTGTGCCCTGTGCCCCGTGCCCTGTGCCCGTCTGCCGTAACCCTCTCATGCTGCTGAATTTAAGTTTGAATTTCATTAGCTAGAGGGCAGGCTATCGTTGTGGGATTTGCACAGCCCCGAGGACACGGGGCAGCATCTTATATGTAACCTGTGAAATGTTTGTCCTGGGCAGCCACCGACCATATACACTTTCCAGGGTCTTTGGGTTCAGCCTCTGAAGATTCAACTCTGACAGACTCCCACGTGTGCGGGAGAGAAAATCCATTCCCTTGTAGGAACAGCCCCTTTCCCGGTCTTTAGACAGAAACCCCCCAGTCTGGGGTTGGGCTCCCTTCCAGGGCCTCTCCCCAGGGGGTTTGTAGGCCCTGACTGAGCTTGCTTTTTGCTCCCAGGAGTTTCAAGAGCCCAGAGTCACACAGTGGCTCAGTGGATAGAGCACTGGCCCTGAAATCAGGAGGCCCTGAGTTCAAATCTGGCCTCAGACACTTAACACTTCCTAGCTGTGTGACCCTGGGCAAGTCACTTAACCCCAATTGCCTCAGAAAAAGAAAAGCAAAGGAAAGAAAAGAGCCCAGAGTTACTTTCCTGGCCCCAGGAGAAAGAGCTAAGTGGCAATCTATCCTTGGTGGATATTTGAAGACGCTAAAGTTAGCTGGAAGGAGAGAGAGGAGCTGTGCATTGGACAGGGCCACAGGCTTGTTGGAGAATAGAGTCAGAATGGGGGGGGTCTGGGGCCTGACCTCTTTTAGCCTCAGTTTCCTCATCTGAAAAAGGAAAATGAGCCTGCCGTTCTACCTAATTGGGCGTTTGTGGAGAAAGGCCTTTGCCCACTTCCAAGTGCTCCACAAATACAAGTTGATGGGCCACTAATGATGATAATCATCATCACAATCATGTAGCACCTGCTCTGGGCCAGGCATTGCACTAAGTGCTTTCTGCCTATTATGTCCTGGAAACAGGAGAGAGAGGAGCCAGAAGCCAGGGGAAGCTTTGGCAACGACCGGGCCCGGCAGGGAGCAGGGCGCTCGGGACATAGTCGAGAGGCCGGCCACGGAGACCAGTTGGAGCCACGGGAAGAGAAGACTTCCTGGGGAGCCGGCACCAGGCACGGGGCTGGGGTGCCGAGGGAGGCCGGGAGGGCGAAACAGGCCTTTCGGGGCTCGCTCATGGCAAGGGGAGGCTGTGGAAAGCGCACGGGAGGGATGGCGGGACAGCCTGGAGGCCCCCTGAGACTCCCAGCCTGTGATTATTAAGCAAATCATGCCTCTTTAACAAAAGAAATGTAGAAAATGATCAAGCAATTAGGAGATGATGAAGATGTGACCCAAAGTGCTTCACAAAGGCCACCTGGGAACCCTTTCTGGGGCCTCCCATGGAGCCCAGCCTGAGCACAGGCTCTGGGGCAGAGGAAGTGAAGGTGCCCCCCCAGCCCCCAATCTAAGCAAAGCCTCAGATGGCAGAGTTGGGAGGGTCCACCTGGGACATAACAAATCCTTTCTATGAGCTCCAACCTGTCCTCGGAGCCCTTCAGCCATGGGGAGCTCACCACTCTCCCTTCAATACTGGACTTTCTGCCGGGGGACAGCTCCATTTTTCATCATGTCCCACACCCCTGTGTCCAAGCCATCGGGCCCGGACACTACCACGTGCCGGGCGCTGTGCCAGCTGCTGGACCACCCCTCCTAGTTTTCCTCCATTCTGAAGGCACCCGGAAGTATAATCTCCTTGCCATGTAGCATGCTTGAGAACCCCTCCTGGGCTCCCAAGAAGGGTCTCCTTTTTTAATTCAATAGCACCAATTTAGGGGAGCAAAGACCTTAGAGTGGGAGGGGTTCATTGCCTCAGTTTACAAGAGAGGAAGCCATGTCCCAGAGGGCTTCAGTGTCTTGCCTATGGCCACACAGGTGGTTTGTGGGAAGGCTAGAATTCAGGCCAGGGCCCAGACTCCAGATGCCGGCCTTTCTTCCTCTTGAGGAAGTTTCCAGTCCCTTCCCATCCCAGTTTGTCATCGGGCTTCCTAGAACAGAACTCGATATTCTGGCTCTAGCCTGGCTGGGCCAATCTCAGCAGGGAAGTTTCCGGCAGTACTACCATCGATATTATTTATTTGGTCCAGTCTCATGATTTTGGGGGCATCGGGGAATCAGGTTCCTGCAAGTCTCAGAGGCCTCCCCGGGGCACCAAGAGGCCAAGGGGCTCGCCTGAGGTCACCCAGTCAATATGTGGCCGGGACTTGGGGCCAGGGGCCCCCAACTCTGAGCTTGGCACTCAATGCCTTGGGACTCTAGGGTAAAGTGATGGGGAGGCGGAAAGAGGGTGGGACTCGGCTTGGGGCTGGGGGGCACCAAGCCCGGCAGATACTCACTGCACTCCAGTAAGCCGTCTTCAGGCCTCAGCTGGTTTCCATTCATTCTGTAAAGCATGTCCAAGAGGTGTGGCCATCCACTGTTGTCCACTGGAAGGATCGGGGGTGGGGGGGAAGGAAGAAGACATTCAAATCACCCAAATGTGCCCTCAACCCCGCACAATAAGGAAACCGAGGCCCTCCAAGGGAAGCAGGGAGGGTGGGGAAAGTGGCAGAGCTTGGGAGAGGGAAAATCTCCCCTCTAGTAAATTAGCGGACTTCTAAGCAGGAGCTGGGGTTTCTAAGCTGGAAGGAAGTGCCAGAGGTTCTGGCCAGTTTGGGGGATGGAGGAGGGGGAGGAAGAGGAGGAGGAGGAAGGGTAGGAGTACAAAAGGGCAAGGTTTGGAGCTCGGGATCCTCACCGCAGTTTTCCTCATCGGCCCCATTGGCACAGTCCTCGTGGCCATTGCAGTGAAGGAGCTGAGGAAGGCAGGTGCTGATATTGCCACAAGGGAATTCCCCCAGGGGACAGGACTGGTGGCTGCTGCTTGCAAACAGACCCAGAAGCAGGAGAGTCCCTGGGGAAGAAGGGTCGGGGAGGGAGGAGTCAGAGTATGTTTGGGACCCCCTTTCACCCCGTTACCCCAAATGCCCAAGCTGCGGTCACTCGGTTGTCTTTTGTTTGTGTCACATTTCCATGGAACCTAAGAATGGGCAGGAAGCCCCAGACTTTTACCCTGGAAGGAGTCCCCTCCCCTGCGTTCCTTCCCAGCCGTCATTTAGCTTCCTGCATCCTTCCCGTGGGGCGCTTCGGCTCATCTTCTTGAGCTGCTGGATGGCAAAGGAAGACGGTAAATCGCCTCACAAAGGATAGGCCCAGGCTTTCAAAAGCAAAGCAAGCTGTCGGCAACCTTATGAGCAAATGTTCCAAGGCGCTAATAAGCAGAGAAAAAGCAAACCCAATGGATCCTGAGCTTCTACCTTGCGCCCGCTGGATTGGCAAAGATGGCAAGAGAGGCAAGACACAGATGCTGGTGGGGCTGTGGCCAAGCGGGCTCGCAGGAGTGTGTGTGTGTGGGGGGCTATGAACTGGGCCAACTGTTTGCAAAAGTACGGCCCCAAAAGTTTGTCTGCCTACCCTCTGGGACTCTGCTAACACCACCAGCTATACATCCCAGAGATCAAAGAAAGATGAAGACCCACAGATGCACACATTTGTATTAGAGAAGAAGAAAGAAAGAAAGGAAAGAAGGAAAAGGGAAGGAAAGGAGAAGGGGAAGGAAGGGAGGCAGAAGGGAAGGGAAAGGAAGGGAGGAGGGAAGGAGGGAGGAAGGGACGGAAGAAGGGAGGAAGGAAGGAAGGAAAGGAAGGAGAGAGGAGGAAGGAAGGAAGGAAAGGAGGGAGGGAGGAAGGAAGGAAGGAAGGAAAGGAGGGAGGAAGGAAGGAAGGAAAGGAGGGAGGGAGGAAGGAAAGGGAGGGGAGGAGGAAGGAAGGAAAGGAGGGAGGGGGAAGGAAGGAAAGGAGGGAGGGAGGAAGGAAGGAAAGGAGGGAGGGAGGAAGGAAGGAAAGGAGGGAGGAAGGAAGGAAGGAAAGGAGGGAGGGAGGAAGGAAAGAAGGAAAGGAAGGAAAGGAGGGAGGGAGGAAGGAAGGAAGGAAAGGAGGGAGGGAGGAAGGAAGGAAGGAAAGGAGGAGGAAGGAAGGGAGGGAGGAAAGGAGGGAGGAAGGAAGGGAGGGAGGAAAGGAGGGAGGAAGGAAGGGAGGGAGGAAAGGAGGAGGAAGGGAAGGGAGGAGGAAGGAAGGGAAAGGAGGGAGGGAGAAAGGAAGGAAGGAAGGAGGGAGGGAGAAAGGAAGGAAGGAAAGGAGGGAGGGAGAAAGGAAGGAAGGAAAGGAGGGAGGGAGAAAGGAAGGAAGGAAAGGAGGGAGGGAGAAAGGAAGGAATGATGGGAAGGGGGGGAGGAAAGGGAAGGGAAAAGGAAAGGGAAAGGAACTATTTTCCTCCCTCCTCAATTTGACATATGTTTAAAAACAAAATCATTTATCAAAAATTTATGGTTTTGTGTATAATTCTTTTTACATTGAAATGTGCTTATCAATGACTGTTAAATTCATATGAAATGGAACGACTTCTGGGTCTATTATGAATTCCTGTCATTGAATCTCAATTGTATTCTCAAAGTCACACAGGAAAACATTTTCTTCCTAGAAATCCCATTTCCCAAAGTGGCTGTTCTAACTCCCCACTCCTTTCTTCTTCCCTTTTGTCTCACTCTGTTGTCTCCATTAGTCTGACTGTATCTCTTCCCACCCTGTCACCTGAGGATTTCATTTTGTATCATGCCTGATGGAGAAAATGGAGGCTGTTTCACTGCAAGCTCTTGCTTCTCTAAGCTATTCCTTCCATTGAAACTGCTCTTCCAAAGTTGCCAGTGAGCTCTTGCTACATCTTTTAAAAATATTATTTTTATTTTATTTTTAATTTTAGATTCTTTTTTCTTTCTTGCTAAATCTAATGACATTTCCCCCCAATTTTCAATCTTGATATCTGTGGAGCCTCTGACTATGCTGATCACTCTCTCCTCCCGGATTCCTTCTCCTCTCTAGATTTTCAGGAGCCCCCCTCCATACCCTTGGTTCTCCTCCTCCCTCTCTAACTGTCCCTTTTCAGTCTCCTTTGCTGGATCCTCTCTCAGGTCATGTCCACTATTCACGGTGTCTGTTCTTGCTCCTTTTCTCACTCTCTATTGCTCTCTGTTGCTATTGCTAAGCTCACTTTTTCTTTCTTCCTTCTTTCCTTTTCCTCCTTCCTTTCCCTTCCTTCTCTTTTCCTTCCTTCCTTTTCTTCCTTCTCTCTCCTTCCTTTTTTCCTTCCTTCCTTCCTTCCATCCTGCCTGCCTGCCTGCCTTAATTCATCCCTCTCCCTAGCTAGCTCCCTCCCTCCCTCCCTTGTTTCTTTCTTTTCAAAAAATTTCTATGAAAAGCATACTTAGCTTTTCTTTGGTCAAAGGTCTAACCATTTATCCAGTGCAAACGGGTTGCAAGCACAAAATACAATTTACATATGAGCCATAATTACTGTTCTTTGGAAAGAAAAAATAGTTGCCTTAATATCACCTTGACAGTGATTTCTCTCCCTTCCCCTTGCCTCTCTTCTTTGCTTGGCCCTTGGCTCACCCCCTTCCAAGGGTTTCTCCATAGGACTCCCCACCCCTGAAACACACGGACACACATACCTGGGTTGGGGTTGTTACGGGGGTAACCTGACTGGAGTGACCAATTGAACCCTGTCTCCTTGAGTTGACCTTAGCCCTGTCAGTTCTGGCCCAGGATGAGTGGTGTTGAGCACCTACTCCTTGTGCAGCCTCTATATAGAGGCTTGGGGGCAGGGGCACAAGTGGGAGACATGAATCCTCCCCTCTGCCAGGTTCCTTCCCCTTCCCTTCCTTCCCTCTGCTCCCTGCTCCCAAGGCCAGTTTCTGTGCATATGGATGTGTAGTGTTACAGTTTGTCGTGTGTGTGTGTGTGTGTGTGTGTGTGTGCACGTGTGCATGTGTGTGTGGAGCTTGTTTCAGAGCAGTATTTACTGAGAATGGAAGGCTGGGAGCTTTAGCAAACCCAAGGGGCCAGGCTCTTGGCTTGAGGTACTCATTTTCTAAAAATATTCAATATTATTTTAGAATGCCAATAATGGAAGAAGAATAGGGAAAGGAAAAGGAGGAGGAAAGTGAGGGGGGAGGAGAGCGCTAAGGACTGAAAGGAAAGAAGAAAAAGAGAAGGAGGTGGGAGGGCAGGGGAAGGAGAAAAAGGGAATGAAGGGGGGCCCTTGGTGGCCAGAGTACAATGGCACAGTACTGCGCTGCAGAAGGTGGCTTGGGGATTAGGGGTAGTATTGGGGGCCTGACTCGGTGGGCTAGTGGGGCAGTTAGGGCCATGCAGAGCTGAAGGATCAAGGAAACAGTGTGATCGAAATGAGGCAACCATGGGACAGTGGTATGAGTGGTACCTCGTCGTCGCTGTCCTTTGTTCTGGAAGAGAGCCATGACGTCAAGAAGGAGCTGCCCTGACTCGGGAATGAATTGGATTGAAGGGAGGGAGGGCTGGCCAAGGTCACCGGCCTCACTCTCCCCTCTAAAGCCCTCTGGCTCCAATGGCCAGAGAGAGAGAGAGATTAAGAGATGGCCCCGGATGCAATGGGAGACCTGGGCCTTTTTAAGCTACGGTCTTCAATGGGTCTCAGTTAGACTAAGGCAACCCCCATTCAGTGATCCAGGCTAGGTAACAATTGAATCTCCTCTTTCATCTAGTCCAAAAACAAACAAATCAATGAATGAATCTGGGAGGGGAAGACCTTCAGGCTTTCTGGCCGAAGCCGAAATGATGGCCATTTACATTCCATCTGAGACGATCAGGACCTAAAGAATGACCCAATGGGCCTTGGTCAAGGACCCATAGGTGGCCAGAAGTATTGAGTCGCTGTTAGAGGTGCAAGTTCCAGGAGCCTCCAGATCCAGGGAAGATGAATTAAGTCCCGAGTGTGGAACAAGAGACTGTCTGGTGTCCTGTAAAGTCCTTTGAGCCAGATCGGCCCAGTTGAGTTCCGTTCATGGGGACTGAACAGAAATGGGTGGAGGTGGATGGTTGAGGGGCTTTCAGCAGTTCCTGTGACCATGTTTAGTTAGAGGAGCCTAAACCTGACCACGCTGAGCTGAGCTTCCCAAACGCAGCCACAGGCACAGCCATGAGCTGGGCCCCACTCCCGCCCCACGTGACTTCTCTCTGCCCCAACTGCACCTCATCCATCATCCCCCGTCCTGTGGGCTTGGCAACTTGCTTAGCCCTCGGGAGATTTATTGTCTCTCCCAACCACTTATCCTCTTCTGGGCCTGGCGGGCCAACTTTCTGGGCTGGGAAGCCAAGTCTTTCTAAGGAGGGCGCCATCGATCTCCCCGGTCAGCCCAGCCCTAGCCACGCCATTGCCAGGAAGGGGCCGGCCGCCCTTCAGCTGCGGGCGTGCTGGCTCTCTCCCCGCCCCGGGGCTGTTTCTCTGCATGGCAGCTCACCCTTTCTCCACTCCAGGAAGCCCCCTGCCCAGGTGCCCTGTCTTGCTCCCTTTTGTTTGGCTGCGCCATGGGCAGTTTGCCACTCGACACTCCACCTCGTTTGGATTGTGCTCCCCTGTTCTTGTTTGCTAAGGGTGCTATTCACAAAGCTGTTGGGCCAGGTCAGGACCAGCTACTTCCTCCCTCCCTCTGTGACCTTGGGAAAGCTTTCCCCATAGAATGTAAAGTCCTAAGGGTGGATCCTGGTTTGGTGTTTGAATCCCCAGATCTTTGGCAATTGGCTATTAAGCTCATTTCTACCTGTTGAAGCACCCTTTCCATTTTAGCAGCTGTTACAGAGAACTAAACCAAAGCCCAGATTTGAAAGTGACTTATCCAAGTTCACTGCCACTCTAGCAGCTCTCTCCAGGTCATTCCTTGGGGTTACAGCTAAGGCCTTTGGTAGCCAAAGCTTCCAACCTGTGGCGCTTGCTCGGGCCCAGGCCCAGTGTGTGGGGAATGATGGCCAGCCCCAGCAGTGGGCCTCACTCTCAGGAAATCCGGGATCCACACGGGAGGTGGCCTTGGGAAGGCAGTGCCCAAAGCCAGGCCAAAGGATCAAAGGAGGGGAGGGGCAGACACTGGCACAGAAAGCATCCGGAAGTTCTGGATTTGAAGGGGCCTGGGGGGATCTGGGCCAACCAATAGCAGAAGAGACTCCTGCGGCACCCCCGGTGGAAAAGGTCCTCCCACCTGGGGGAGTCTAGTCCCATTGTGGGAAGCTCTCTTTCAGCACTATGCAGTTGGACCGGAAATGCTTCCTGGAAACTCCCCCCTCCCCCCACTGGTTCTGGTGCTGCCTTTTACCAAGATTGGTCCCCGGAGGGGACCCAAAGGGGGGCCAACGAAGCCAGGCCGACCGGAAACGGCGAGAGAGCGACTTTCGAGCCCTGGCTTTGGAAAGATCCTCCAAAGGGAATCTCCCTTCCTTCCTCCCACTCCAAGAGGGATAAAGGCCCACAGCTGGGAAGGGGCTCACCAAGGCCCCATAGGGAGTGAGTGGTGGAGTTGGGATTAGAACTCATGTCCCTAGAGTTCCGTTCCCTTGTTTGTCTCCTCTGTTGGGCCATACAGTCAGGAGTGGAAGGAGCCCCACGGATAGGCGGCTCTTCTCCAGCTTTGGAGGAGGCAGGAACAGGGGTAGTGTCTTCAAAACCCAGCCCCCACCCCCACCGCTGTAGAACCAGATTCAACACGTATTTATTCCATGGCTCCTGTAAGCCTGATCCTGGGGCTAGACGCTGAGGAGGCCCCAGAGACCAAAACAAGCAGTTCCTTCCCTCCAGGGGGCTTTCCCCATTGGAAAGAAAGTCCCGGGATGTGGGACACCCAGCGAGGTGAATACAGTCTGGGCCAAGTGATTTCCAGGAGTGGCTGGAGGGCCACAATGGAAAGAGGGCCCAGCCAAGACGAGAGGAAGAATGGGGCCCAGTGCAGCCTGGGAGGATTTGCACACTTACAGTCTGTGGCCTGAGGCAACTCAGGAAGTTTGGGATTTGAATCCACTTCAGACACTTGCTATCTCTGGGACCCTAAGAAAAAGCACTTCTTTTTTTTGAGCCTCATTTCCAGATCTGTCCAAAGATGCTAATTTCTGTCCCACAGGTTGCTAGGAATCAGGTACATGGGGCTGACCCTAAATGCCGCCAGTGGGGGTAGCTAGGGGGCGCTGCAGTGGATACCCCAGCGGTGGAGCCGGGAGGGGGCAGGTCTCTTACCTCTGCTGCCAAAACCAAATGAAAACCGACCCACTGGTGGGATCTTAGCAAGTTACTTTCCCTTTTGGAGCCTCAGTTTCCTCATTTATAGCATGAGTTCTGAGATCCCTGTGGCTCCACGCTAGTTGCCATTGTCTCTGAGGCAGAAGCAGCTTGGAGTCAAGATCTGGCTTTGTGTCCCTGTTTGGTGACTTGGGCCTTTTGGGAACTGGCTTTCCTTTTGTCTAAAACAGCGCTTATTATGCTCTCATTGTCTACCTTGCAGGGAACTGTGGGAATTCTTACATCAGGTAAGTTCAACAAGAGTTGCAGGGTGGGAACAGGAAGCATGGCCTGTCCCTAACACCTGGCTGTGTGGCCCTGGGCTGGGATTACTGTGGGCTGGGCAGATTTTGGCACCTTTCACCAGCTCTCCAGAATCTGCCAAAGGGATACAGCACTTGCATTCCCTGCTTCTGCTGGCTGGTGTGAGCAGGGGCATCTGCCATTTACAAGGTGCATCTGGCTGCCCTCTGCCTTTCTGTCCCTCTCTGTCTGTCTGTCTCCCTCTCTCTTCCTCCCTGTGTCTTTCCTTCTCTCTCTCTCTGTCTGTCTTTGTCTGTCTCTGTCTCTCTTCTGTTTCTCTCTCTCTCTGTCTCTCTTCTGTTTCTCTCTCTCTGTCTCTCTTCTGTTTCTCTCTCTTTCTCTGTCTCTCTTCTGTTTCTCCCTGTCTGTCTCTGTCTCTGTCTCTCTCATCTGTCTCTCCCTGTCTCTGTCTCTGTCTTTCTCTGTCTCTCTTCTGTTTCTCTCTTTCTCTGTCTCTCTTCTGTTTCTGTCTCTTTCTCTGTCTCTGTCTCTCTCTCTTTTCCTCTCCCTCTTTCCCTGTCTCTTTTCTTTCTGTTCTCCCCTCTCTCTTGTCTCTGTCTGTCTCTCTTCTGTTTCTCTCTTTCTCTGTCTTTCTGTTCTCTTCTGTTTCTTTCTCTTTCTCTTCTCTCTGTCTCTTTTCCTCTCCCTCTTTCCCTGTCTCTTTTTCTTGTCTGCCTCTCCCTCTCTCTGTCTCTGTCTGTCTCTGTCTGTCTCTCTTCTGTTTCTCTCTTTCTGTCTCTGTTCTGTTTCTGTCTCTTTCTCTGTCTCTGTCTCTCTCTCTTTTCCTCTCCCTCTTTCCCTGTCTCTTTCTCTTGTGTCTCTCCCTCTCTCTGTCTCTGTCTGTCTCTCTTCTGTTTCTCTCTTTCTCTGTCTCTCTGTCTCTCTTCTGTTTCTGTCTCTTTCTCTGTCTCTGTCTCTTTTCCTCTCCCTCTTTCCCTGTCTCTTTTTCTTGTCTGCCTCTCCCTCTCTCTGTCTCTGTCTGTCTCTGTCTGTCTCTCTTCTGTTTCTCTCTTTCTCTGTCTCTCTGTCTCTCTTCTGTTTCTGTCTGTCTCTCTGCTTCTGTCTGTCTCTCTCTGTCTCTCTTCTGTTTCTGTCTCTTTCTCTGTCTCTGTGTCTTCCTCTTTCCCTCTCTCTTTCTCTTGTCTGTCTGTCCCTCTCTCTGTCTCTGTCTGTCTCTCTCTGTCTGTTCTGTTTCTCTCTTTCTCTGTCTCTCTCTGTCTCTCTTCTGTTTCTGTCTCTCTCTCTGTCTCTGTCTCTCTTCTGTTTCTCTCTTTCTCTGTCTCTCTCTGTCTCTCTTCTGTTTCTGTCTCTCTGTCTCTGTCTGTCTCTGTCTCTCTTCTGTTTCTCTCTTTCTCTCTCTCTGTCTCTCTTGTTTCTGTCTCTTTCTCTGTTTGTGTCTCTCTCTCTTTTCCTCTCCCTCTCTCCCTCTCTCTTTCTCTTGTCTGTCTCTCCCTCTCTCTCTCTCTCATCTGTCTCTCCCTTTCTCTGTCTGTCTCTCTCTCTCTTCTGTTTCTCTTTATCTGTCTGTCTCTTTCTGTCTCTGTCTGTTTTCCTCTCCCTCTCTCCCTCTTTCTTTGTCTTGTCTGTCTCTCCCTCTTTCTGTCTCTCTCTCTGTCTCTTGTCTGTCTCTCTCTGTCTGTCTGTGTCTCTCTGTCTTTCTCTCTCTGTGTCTCTCTTCTGTCTCTCTGTCTCTGTTTCTCTCTCTCTCTCTCTCTCTCTCTCTCTCTCACTGTTTTTCTCTCTGTCATGTCTCTCCCTCTCTCTGTCTGTCTCTGTCTGTCTCTCTTCTGTTTCTTTCTCTCTGTGTCTCTGTCTCTTGTCTGTCTCTCTCTCTGTCTGTCTGTCTCTTGTCTGTGTCTCTCTGTCTGTCTGTCGTCTGTGTCTGTCTGTCTGTCTGTCTCTCTCTGTCTCTGTCTCTCTGTGTGTGTCTCTCTTCTGTCTCTCTCTGTGTCTCTGTCTCTCTCTCTTTTCCTCTCCCTCACTCCTTCTCTCTTTCTCTTGTCTGTCTGTCTGTCTCTCTCTCTCTCATCTTTTCTCCCCTCTCTCTGTCTGTCTCTGTCTCTCTTCTGTTTCTGTTTTTCTGTCTCTCTTTCTCTCTCTCTCTCTCTCTCATCTGTTTCTCCCTCTCTCTGTCTGACTCTCTCTGTCTCTCTTTTGTTTCTCTCTCTCTGTCTGTCTCTCTTTTCTCTGTCTCTTTTCCTCTCCCTCTCTCCCTCTCTCTTTCTCTTGTCTGTCTGTCCCTCTCTCTGTCTTTCTGTCTCTGTCTCTGTCTCTTGTCTGTGTGTCTCTCTCTCTGCCTGTCTCTTGTCTGTGTCTCTCTGTCTCTGTCTCTCTCTGTTTCTGTGTCTGTCTTCTGTCTCTGTCTCTGTCTCTCCCTGTCTTGTCTGCCTCCCTGCCTCCCTGCCTCCCCCTTGTCTCTCCTTCTCTCTTTTCTTCTCCTCCCTCTCTCTCCCCTCCCTTTCTCTTTCTCTCCCACTCCCTCCATCTCTCTTCCTCCTCCCTCCCTGTCTCTCCCTCCCTCCCTCTCCCTCCCTCTCTCTCTCCCCCTCCCCCTCTCCCCCCTCCTCCTCTTTCTCTTCTCCCTCCTCCGTTTCTCTGTCCCCTCCTCCTCCTGCCCTGTTCTCTCTGTTCCCCTCCCCATTTCTCCTCTCCCTGGTTTTCTGGGTTTTTTTCCCTCCTTGGTCCTTCTGTCTTCTGGTTTTTTGTTGGCCGGGGGTCCTCTTCCTGGTTTTTCCCTGGGCCCTTTTCTCCCTCTCCCTCGCGTTCTCCGGCCGTCCCCCCTTGTTGGGTGGGGCCCGGGCCCTGGTTCCGCCTTGGCTCCCGTTAAGGGAGTACCGGCCGTCCTCCGCCATTTTGTAAGCAGGGACGGACCGGCAACCCTTCCCTCCCCTGGCCCTGGAAATTTGGGAAAATCCTTTGGCCTGGGTGGCCCAGGCCATTTGGCAGTGGGCAGGCCCCGGCAACCCGTCCCTCTTCCATCCGCCCGAGGCCTCGGCCAAGCTCCCGCCCTGCACCGACCCAAATCCGGAAGGGAAGGGTTGGGAAATGGCGGGGGGCCCCCGGGTTTGAGGGTGGGCAGCCGCCCCCGCAGCCCGCCTCCCGTGGCTTCGCTACCTGGCGGCCCAGAGTGCTCGGCGGCCGCCCCCGCCCCTGCACCAGACCCATCGAAGGGAAGGGTTGAGCTCTAAAGTGGCGGGGGGGCGCCCCCTCCCCCCCCCCTCCTCACTCGGGGATGGACACGACCCCTCCTCCGGCTCCCCGGCCGTAGGGAGTCGCCCGCCGCGATGGTGGCTCGAGTGCCCGCCCGGGGAAGCCGGGCCCCTTCCCTCTCCCGGGGGAAAGCTGTGGGGTCGGGGGCCCCCTCGCGCCCCCCTCCCGCCGCCCACTCCCTCGGCCCCAGCATCTCCGGGGAGACACGGGGCCCGCGGTGCACCCCCCCTCAGCCCGCCCCCGGCTCCGCTGCCCGGAGGACGCCCCTCGGGCGCCGCCACCGAGCAAAAGCCTCGGGGCAGCGACGCCCCCTCCCCAGGTCCCCCGCCCCCCCACAACGCTGTCCCCGGCACTCACTGGCAAAGGTCCGGAGGGGAGACGCGAGCCGAAGGGAGCGGCCCGTCATGCTGCCGGGGCCGGGAGCCGGGAGCTCGAGGGGCACGGACGGCGCGGGGAGCGGCACCGAGGCGGGAGAGCCGGCGGAGGCTGCGGCGGCGGCGGCGGCGGCGGCGACGGGAGAGGAGCCCGGCGGGGAGGGAGCGCGGGAGGGAGGGGACAAAGGCTGGGCTGGGCTGGCCGCTCCCACTCTCCCTCCTCCCCGGCTCTCTCGGGCGCGGGCACACAGACACAGACACACACACACACACACGCACACGCGCGCGCCCGCGACACACACACGCTCACTACTCCGGACACACCCTCCCTACTCTCCCGTACGTGGGAGTCACACGTCCGCGCGCACACTCGGGCTCACACACACGGGCCGGCTCCGGCCGCCCGCCCTCCCCTCCCCGGGTGGGTGTGCCCGCCACACACTCAGGTAGCTCAGGAAAGGAGCCGGCTGGTCTCTCACAGCAGGCCGGCCACACGCGCTCCCTCCTTCCAGCCCTGGGCACACCCAGCGACACGCAAAGGGGCGCGCTATGGCAGCCGAGCACACAACTTGTTCTTCCTGCACATGCAGAGGGACAGCGAGCCCCCAACACACACACACACACACACACACACACACAGACGCCTTTTTTATTAACCCTGGATGGTTTTTCTTAATACTAAGGGTGAACTGGAAGAGGCCCAGAGAGCCCCGAGCTTTAGGGGGAAGCCCTTGATTTGATGGGGAAGGAACCCGGGGCCCCCTCCCCGCTCCTCAGCCCCCCCCCCGGGCTTCTGCAGAGCCTCGTTGCTTCGAGCCTTTCTTATTTGCAAAGTGCTCCCCGCTGGGAGAAAGACCCCCCTCGCGCCCTCCCTTCTGTCCCTTCCCTTCGTCTGTCCTTCTCCTCCCCATCCCAGTCAATCATCGGCCTCCCTCCGAGTGCCGAGGCTCTCACAGCTCAGCCGCATTTATAAGGAAATGAATGGAAACGAATGAATGAACCAAGCGCCGGAGGCTTTACTCCGGGGAGGATCGGGCTCCATTCGGCGACATTTCCGAAGCCGTGTGTGTGTGTGTGTGTGTGTGTGTGTGTGTGTGTCTGTGTGTGTCTGTGTGTGTCTGTGTGGACGCGCACACGCAGTCGGGAGATATGTTGGACATAAGTCTCAGAGAAGGTAGGAGCACATTAGCTTTCAGGGGGCGGGGTCAGGAAAGGTAGACGCTGGAGAAGGTGGGACTTGAAATATGCGGAAGGAGGGAGGGCTGGGAGCCGCCGGGGCCAGGAGCCCAGAGCTTGGATTGCCCGGTCCAGGACGGAGGGGGAGGGGAGAGGAGGGAGGGAGGGGAGGCAAGAAGAATGAAAGGGAGGCAGGGGCCCAGTTCTGAAGGCTTTAAAAGCCAAAGAGAATTTTCTGCTTGGCCCTGAGGGTGCTAGGGAGCCACTGATGGTTATTGCTTAGGGCCGGGATTTAGTCAGAACTGCCTCCACGAAGATAACCGCTAAAAGGTTTCGCTGACGGCACATAGAAAGGCTGAGGACCCCCAGATTCTCGGTGGCGGGGCCCGCGACTCCTGAGGGTACAGCCAGCGCTCGCCTTCCGGCTGAGGAGCCCGGAACAGCTAAGACGGAAGCCCTGAGACGGGCGGATCCCGGTGCAAATCCCGCCTCAGACACTGGATCCCAGGCCCATGACTGAGCTTCTCCGCCTCGGTTTCTCAATGGCAAAATAGAATAATGACACCACTCCCCTCTGGGGACTGTTGTGAGGAACAGATGACGTCATCTTTAGAAAGCACTTACACAGTGCCTGACACACAGTAGGTGCTCTAGAAAGGCTTGCTAGCGGCAGAGCTGAGTTGCTAACTGCATCTTCGCTTCTGCTGCCTTAGGGACGGCTATTCTTGGCCCGAGGAGCCCCCGGGGCTCTCAGGTATCCCCTGTGGGTAAGTGGACCTTGAAAGGAGATCACCCAGGGATCTCCGTGCGTATAAATATTCCCACACCATAAAGGAGCTTCCAACAATTTCCCAAGGCCTTGCAGAAGTGGGCCCGGGCCTGGCTGGGGAGGGGAAGGGAAAAGGAAAGGAGAGCTTCTTCCATCTTATTCCAGGGGGCCAACCCATCCCCTTCACACTGCCGTCCCCTGGCTCTTGCCCAAGCTTCCAGCCGGAAGCTGCGCTCTGACCCCGGCAGCCATGTGATCCCAACCTATGGCGGAGGAGAAGCAGGAACAGGCTGCTGCTTATTTTCAGGGCCGGCTACACTGGCCATAAACCGAGGGGCCGGGTGTCTTTGCTGGCCGAGTATCGGGTGTCTGGCCTCGTGGACCTTCCTCTCCGTCTTCTTTGCCTTCCCTGGGCAGCACAGCACCCCCCCCCCCCATTCCCCTTTTCCTGGACTCCTGTCAAAGCCTCCTTGGTAAATGGGCTCCCATCCCCTGGCGGCCGCGTAGCCCAAACCCCTGGACTCTTTTGCCTTAAGCTGATTCACCCAAAAGATTAGGTGGGGGGGGGGCGCCATTGCTTAGGCTGCAGCTTACTTGACAGCCAGTGCCCACGGCCCTTCCTGTGTCCCGTCTCTCACGCAGCCCCCACGCTGGGCTCCCGGCCACTCCCCGTCACTCATCCGCCTTTGCCATCCATAAGGCCCTCTGCCTCCCGTCTCTTGGCGCCGTTCAGGGGCCAGCCTCTTCTCTCCAAGTGAGAACTGTCCTCGCCCTGGTGGTTACCCCTTTGTGCGCCATCTAGACCTAGGGATGCAATGGAGCAAATCACTGGCTGTGCGCCCCATCCCCCTCCCTCCACTTGTGGAACCTCAGGTCACACAATGTTCTGGCTGAGTGCAGCAAACTCCAATCACCCCCACGGGGCTGCAATTCTACCACCCTTCCCTGTCATAGAAGCAGCTGACCAGAAGGGAGCGCCCACAGAGGAGGATTCTGGGAAGATGGCGGAGTATGCTGGTAAATTTCAAGCTCTCCAGATTTCCCCCACAAATTGAGCAAATTTGCCCCTCAGGGTGAACCTAGACTGGTGAAAAGCCAAGGAGCCTTGGGGCAGAACAGGGGGATCCTAGGGATGCCATCTGAGAAGATGTGAAGAAAGAAGGGGCCAGGATTAACCCATCTGAGGAGCAAACACCTCCAGGCTAGCTCCACAGAATCACCAAGTGGCGACCCCTCAGGCTAGTTGGGAACCTGAGACTTTCACCTCCCGCACTGTTTGTGGAACTGGGGTTTGAGTCTGGGAAGATGGAGGGAACTCTGGCTGATGAGGAGCCCAGGACCCAGATGTGCTATTGAGATGCGGCCCTGGAGTAACCAGCACCCAGTGAGTATGGAGGCAGGGGGCAGGACGGCGGAGTCCTTGGTTTGGGGTTCCTGGTCAGAGGGGCAGCTTGAGCCACTATCCCTCACCCCATGACGACAAGGGTTTATGCTAATACCTCTTGTTTAAAAAAATGAACCCCACATTGAAACATATTATGGGAACAGGGAAGACGGGGATTCATCTTCAGAGAAAAACACTTTAGTAAAAAAAAAAAAAAAAAGTTTCTACTCCCAAAGAGTAACGTGAAATTGTTCCCCACCCAGAGAGGATTTTAGAGAACTCAAAAAAGAAGTTAAAAATCAAATGAGAGACATTGAGGAAAAACTAAAAAATCAATTCAAGCAAGGCAAGAAGATTATGACAAAAAAGCTGGCCAACTACAAAAGGAAGTACAGAGTCTCAAAGATGAAAAGAATTCTTTGAAAATTAGAACTGGGCAAGGGGAAGCCAGTGAAGCTGTGGGAGACCAAGAAATTACAGAACAGATAATAAAGAACGAGGAAATAGAACAGAATGTGAAACATCTTCTAAGAAAGATCTGGAGAAGAGATCAAGAAGAGAAGATGCAAGGATGAGTGCACTGCCAGAAACTTGTGACCAAAAAGAGAGCCTGGACACAACAATGTAGGAAAGAATCCAAGAAAATTGTCCTGGACTCATAGAACATGAAGGGAAAGGAGAAATAGACAAACTTCCACCCATCACCTCCTCAGTGAGATCCTTGGTGGAAAACACTCTGGAATCTTATCACTACATTTTGCAAACCCCAGGGCAAAGAGAGACATTTGCAAGAAACAAGAAAAACCAATGCAAATACACTGGGGCTACAATTAAAATTGGGCACAAGATTTAGCAGCAGCTAGTACAAAAAAGGCCACAGATCCTAGAGTCATATCTCCTGATAATCAAAAGAACTAGGCTTGTGGCCAAACATATCAAATCCAGCCAAATGAGAATTTTACATGAGAAAAAAATGGACGTTCAAGAAACTTGCAGATTTTCAAGACTTTGTATCAACCGAGCTTAATAGAAGCTTAACAGAAAATTTGGCAAATAAGAGCCAATAGCAAAGAGCAATTTTAAGGATCTCAACATGGACAAACTGTTTAAATGTGGACAGATTATTTAGGGTTTTTTTTTTGCATGGGAAATAGATATTGGATGATTAAGATTCACATCAACAGTAAGGTTGCTCAAAAGAAAGATTGGCAGAGTTAAGGTAAAAATAGTAATTATGTTATACACATGAGGTGCGGAGGAAGAAGAGATACAGAGACATTAGAGAGGGGAGGAGGGCTTGCAGTTCGGAAAATCTACTCACATCAGGAATGGGTTCAATAGACAATACTACATATACATTACGAAGAGTAGAGCAACCTCCAAAATCTATAAAGAAATAAGGGGAGGGATGGGCGGAGGGGGGCGCAGAGTTGGGGAAGAAAACAAGAGATGGATCCCTGGGTGGGGGGAGGTTAAGTCATAGCAAGGCAAGTTAAAGAGCACAATTTAATTAAAGAGTCATCAGGGATAGGAAAGACGTGTGTGTGACTGATCTGTGCATGTATGTATATATCTACACATGCATACATAAATATAACTTTAATTAACTATAGTTTGCTTGGCAAAGGTGGGGGGAGATGGAAGGGAGGAAAAAGAATAAAGTAAACAAGATGAGCAGCGGAGAACCAAAAAACAATTTACAAGGAAGTACAGAAAAATGGACACTCAGGAATATAATTTCTTCGACTATATATATATATATATATATATATATATATATATACACATACACACACAAACACACACACACACACACACACACACACACACATACACACATATTCCTTTCCTGATCTGGTAATTTGTTGTTATATATTTTGAATTCTCCCTGGTGTTCTGTTGGGTACATGACAATCTTCTGTTTTGCTTTATCTTGTTTTGTACTCCTTTTCTGTTTGTCTTTTTTTTCTTACTCTTTTTTTTCAAATAAAAGAACTTTTTAAAAAGACAGGGCCCATTTCTGCCCTGATACTCTCCTGAAGGTATGGCTAGAACTCCTTTTTTGGGCTTCCCTCTTGGACAGATACTAGTGAGCTTGAATTTGAATCTCAACACTGTTGTTACTTCTGTTTTTATTTCCTGGAGTATGGTGGACTACATAGAAATCCTAAGGTGGATGTTTCCAGCCCTGGAAGCATCCTTGTGAGTTCTAGGGAGCAGAAACCCCTGGGTTCCTCTGCCAGAGTTGGTTGTGCTAACAGACTTTCCTATTTCTACCCAATAGAAGAAGGAGGCCACCCTTAACCTGAGTTTCCAGAAGTTGTGGATCTTGAGAGGGATGTGTAGACGGCGCAAAGCAGAACCTATCAGCCTCTCCCGAGAGTCTAAGAAGAGATAAAGGGTAGGTTGCCGTTTCATGTTTAAGTCTTTGTCAGCGCACATTTGGGAATCTTCTGTGTTTGAAGCATTTTTTTGTGTGGTGGAAATAAATCGCCATCTTTTATCTACAATGTGTAAATTTTAATCTCTCTTTTGAGGAAACACTAGACACGAGTCAAAGCTAAGCTTTGGGTGATTCTTCTCAGGGCCCAGAAATGAAGTTGGAAAAGCCAGGGTTTGAGCTAGTGGGGTGCAGGTAGACGTTTAATGACTGGCTGTCTAAAAATGTGCACAAAACACTTTGAAGTGTAATCTGTATTCACATTTTCTTCATCACTTTCTTAAGTCTAGAAAATAACAAAACAAATTTATAACCCCGCCGATTTCCAAGATACAAACGCTCCCCCTGACAATTTTTTTCCCTAGATGAATGATTTTTATTATAGCTTTTTATTTACAAAACATAAGCATAGATAATTAAGTTTTCTAACATTGACTCTTGCAAAACCTTTTGTTCCAACTTTTCCCCTCCTTCCCCCCACCCCCTCTCCTAGATGTCAGGTAGTCCCCATACATGTTAGAGTGTATGTTAAATCCAATAGATGTATAACATTTATACAGTTATCTTGCTACACAAGAAAAATCAGATCTAGAAAAAAAAGACAAAACCTGAGAAGGAAAACAAAAATGTAAGCAAACAATAACAGAAAGAGTGGAAATGTTATGTTGTGCTCTACACTCATTTCCCAGTGTTCTCTCTCTGGGTGTAGCTGATTCTCTTCATTACTGAACAGGTTTGAATCATATCATTGTTAAAAAGAGCCACGTCCATCAGAATTAATCATCGTATAGTCTTGTTGTGGCCGTGTACAATGATCCCTGGTTCTGCTCGTTTCATTCAGCATCAGTTCACGTAGGTCTCTCTAGGCCTCTCTGAAATCCTTCCACTGGTCATTTCTTACCCAACAATAATATTCCAGAACATTCATATCCCATCACTTATTCGGTTATTCCCCAACTCATGAGCATCCACTCAGTTTCCAGTTTCTGGCCACTACAAAAAGGGCTGCCACGAAAATTCTTGCACATGTCCCACTGACAATTTACTAATCTGTTGTGGAGAGCCGATTGGAACTCACTTTAGGGGATAGATTCCCCTGGGATTGAACTCTGTCTGATCGTGGGGCCAGGCTTAGAGACCTCCGAATGGGAAAAGACCAATGTACTGGCACCCTTGGGCCCAGCAGCAGTTCTGTGTTGTTTCAGGTGACCTGCTCATAGTACCCCAGACCCAAAGGTAGAGATCGTGCTTATTGCGTGCCCAAGGCCTTCCATCAATAGGTTCATCTGTGGTTTCATGAGAAGTCGCTATGGTTGTGTGCTTTAGCAGGAGATAGCCCTTAGTTTCCAGAGGAGCCCAAGATAACCTAGCTGTTAAATTGAAGGCAGTGGAGCTCCTCCTCCATCCCCCAAGTCTTCCCTTCTAAGGGCTAGCCATCCCCCATTACTTCATCAGAGACTCATGATATCCTCCCGATGCGGCTTATCTTTTTGTCTCCAGATGTGCTATGGGGAAGGCAGGAGACAGAAGCCCATGGCCTACGTATTCCTGGAAGCCAGATTTCTCCCCACAAGTATTGGTTTGCCATCTGGTATTGTTGTCTCGGGGACCTTGCAGGCCACTCAACCCCCCCGATCTTTTTTGAATCAAATTGCTGGGTAGCCAGAGGAAGTGTAGGATCTGGGAGGACTAGGCATTTAATTTAGGGTTGTATTTTTCAAAAAGAGAAAATTCCCGATTCTTCCTGATAGGTTAAATTTTAAAATTTATTTTTTTTACTTAATATCATGAAAAATTACTTTAAACATTTGTGTTTTGAAATTTTTGAGCTCCAAATTCTCTTTTCCCCCTCCTCCTTCCTCGAGAAGACAAGCAATTTGATATAGGTTATATATACACAATAATGTAAAACACATTTCCATATTAGTCATGTTGTGAAAGAAAACAGACCAAAAAAAAGCCCTAGAAAAATAAAGTGTAAAATGTATGTTTTGATTTTCATTGAGCACACTCCATCAGTTCTTTCTTTGGATGTGGATAGCACTTTTCATCAAGGGTCCTTTGGAATTATCTTGGATCATCGTATTGCTGAGAATTCACACTCGATCATCGTACCATGTGACCGTGTTCAGTGTTCTGGTATTGTTCACTCCACTTAGCGTCAGTTCACCTAAGTCTTTCCAGGTTTTTCTGAAATCATCCTGCTCCTCATGTCTTACAGCACCATATTTAACTTAGGGTAGCATATCTTATAACATAATTGTATTTCAGCACAATCACGGACCGCAACTTATTCCTCCATTTCCCAATTGATGGACATCCCTTTGATTTCCAATTCTTAGCCACCATAAAAAGAGTTGCTCTAAATTATTTTTGTACAGATAGATCCTTTTCCCTTTCCTTTGCTCTCCTTAGCCTACGGGCCTTGTAGAGATATTGCTGGCTCAAAGGATATTCACAGTTTGATTGCTTTTTGGGCACAGTTCCAAATTGTTCTCCAGATTTCTTTAATCAGTTCACAACTCTACCAAGAGTTCACCTTAGTGTCCCAATTTTCCCAATCCTTTCCAACATTTATCATTTTCCTTTTTTGTCATATTAGTCAACCTGTTAGGTGTGAAGTGGTACTTCAGAGTTTTGTTAACTTGCATTTTTTTCAATCAAAAGTGATTTAGAACACTTCTCTATACGCCTGTTGATAACTTTGGTTTCTTCATCTGAAAACTGCTTGTTCGTATCCTTTGACCATTTATCAATTGGGGAATGGCTCATGTTGTTTAAATTTAACTCAGTCCTCTATAGATTTGAGAAATGGGGTCTCTATAAAAATGGGGTCTCTTGCTGTAAACATTGTTTCCCAGCTTTCTGCATTCCTTCTAATCTCGGTTGAATTGATTTTGTTTGTGCAAAACTTTTTAATTTAATATACTCAAAATGATCTATTTTATATTTTGTACTGCTCTCTATTTCCTGTACGGTCATGAATTCTTCCCTTCTTCATAGATCTGACAGGCAAACTATTCTTCGCCTTTCTGCTTTGCTTATGGCGTCACCCTTTATGCCCATTTTGGACATTTTGCCCGTTTTAGTCTTATCTTGATGTACGGTGCGAGTCTATGCCTAGTTTGTCCCTATTGTTTTTCGGTTTCCCAGCAGTTTTTGTGAAATAGTGAGTTGTTATCCCAAAGGCCAGGATCTTTGGGCTTATCCCACACTAGCGTACCCCTCGATTTCTGAGCTGGTATCAGATAGTTTTGATGGTTACTGCTTTATATGATATAATTTGAGATCACGGGCAGCTTCTTTTTTGTTGGTCCTTTGAGTTTTGCTTCCAGGATGGAGGGGGCACTGTTTCAGGCTTCTTGTATGTGGTGAAGTTGCCCTGAGATCCACAAGGAACCCTTGTAGCTAGTGCTACGCTGAGAGGGTGGGAAGGGACTGTCTGACATTGCTGGATGGTTTAGGGCTCTGGTAGATTACTCGGTGCTGAGCCATGGTCCTAGTGCTAATGTCTGGCAGGTGCTGAGACAGGTGAGGCGTTTTTGCATTTCCCCAGGGCTACACCGAAGCCTGTGGAGATCTAACCCCTGGAGATCCCCTATTTGCCGAGGAGTATGATGAGGCATATGGGAGTCCTGGGGTTGGCGTTTTTCCTACTGCACCACACTGCCGTTCACAATTTCTCCCTGGTTTGCTGGGGTGGAGCTTGCTGGGATGATTCCTGTCCTGGACCGTGCTCCCCTTTTACAGGAGTGAAACAGACCTTTCCTGCCCATCTTCCAAGTTTCTTGTCCTAAAAGACTGTCTCACCTCACCTTTTTGCTGGTTCCACTGTTCCAGGATTTATTTTGGGGAACAATTTTATGGTTGCCTAGATATGAATATGGGAGAATTACAGTAATTTATTGTTATTCTGTCATCTTGACTACTGGAAGGAGAGTCAATACTGATGATTTATGTAGGTTTATATCCTGAAACCTTGCTGGCTAATTATTTCAACTTTTTTTTTTTTTTCAGTTAATTCTCTAGGATTCTAGGATAGCATCGTGACATCAGTGAAGAGTGATAGTTTTTGTTTATTCATGACCTATTCTAATTTCTTTTCCTTGTCTTGTTGCTATAGCCAACATTTTTAGCATGGAATGATGGTGATAATGGACATCCTTGCTTCACCCCTGATATTATTGGGCAAGGTTTTAGCTTATTTCCATTACAGATAATGCTTGTTGATGGTTTTAGATGGAGACTACTCATCATTTTAAGGAAAGCTTCATTTATTCCCATGTTCTCTGTTTTGTTTTTTAATAGGAATGGATGTATATTTTCAAAAGTTTTTTCTCTCTCTCTATATGGATATATATTTTTTTTCTTTTGGTTTTATTGTTGATATGGCCAATGATACTGATTATTTTCCTAATTTTAATCAGTTCTATATTCCTGGTATAAATCCCACCTGGTCATAGTGTATGACTCTTGTGTATATTGCTATAATCTCCTTGCTGGCAATTTATTTTTTTTTGCATCCATATTCATCAGGAAAATTGCTCTATAGTTTTTGTACTTGTTTTTGCTCTCATCGGTTTAGGTATCGGCACCAGATTTCTGTCATAAAAGGAATTTGGTAGGACTCTTTCTGTAACTGTTTTTCCAAATAGTTTATATAGTATTGAAATTAATTGTTTAAGAATTTGGGAGAATGAATCCATCTCGTCCCCCCTGCCTCATTACATGTTCAAACAATTTTCTAATATTTGTTTTGTTTTAAGTTTTGAGTTCCAAATTCTATCCTTTTCTTTGTCCCCTCCCTCCTCCCTGACTTGGTAAACGATAAGGATAGAGGTTATCCATATGCAATCACGTAAAATCATTTCCACATTAGTCACTTTGTACAAGAAGACTCAAATAAAAGTAAAAGAATGAAAGAAAATGAAAACCAGCCTGCTTCAGTCCCTACAATCAATATCAGTCTTTCTTCTGGAGGCAAATAGCATGCTTCATCCTTAGTCCTTTGGGATTGTCTCAGATCATTGCATCGCTGAGAATAGCTACATCATTCACAATTGTTCATTGTACAACGTTGCTGTTTCTGTATACAAAGTTCTTCTGGTTCTGCTCACTTCACATCAGTTCATAGAAGTCTTTTCAGGTTTTTCCAAATTAATTCTGCTTGACATTTTTCATATCACAATAATATTCCAGTACAATTATATACTACAGTCTGTTTAGCCATTCCCCAATTGACGGACATCTTTTCAATTTCCAGTTTTTCACCACCACAAAAAGAGCTGCTGTAAACATTTAAACTCTAATTTTTATATAAAACGTTTTATTTTTAAAACATATGCATAATATCCTTTGATCCAGCAGTGTTTCTACTGGGCTTATACCCCAAAGAGATACTAAAGAAGGGAAAGGGACCTGTATGTGCCAAAATGTTTGTGGCAGCCCTGTTTGTAGTGGCCAGAAGCTGGAAAATGAATGGATGCCCATCCATTGGAGAATGGTTGAGTAAATTGTGGTATATGAATGTTATGGAATATTATTCTTCGGTAAGAAATGACCAGCAAGACGAATACAGAGAGGATTGGCGAGACTTATACGAACTGATGCTGAGCGAAATGAGCAGAACCAGGAGATCATTATATACCTCAGCAATGACACTGTATGAGGATGGATTCTGATAGAAGTGGATTTCTTCAACAAAGAGAAGATCTAACTCAGTTTCAATTGATCAAGGATGGACAGAAGCAGCTACACTCAAAGAAAGAACACTAGGAAATGAATGTAAACTGCTTGCATTTTGGTTCTTCTTCCCGGGTTATTTATACCTTCTAAATCCTATTCTCCCTGAGCAACAAGAGAACTGTTCGGTTCTGCACACATAGATTGTATCCAAGATCTACTGTAATCTATTTAACATGTCTAGGACTGCTTGGCATCTGGGGGAGGGGGAGAAGGGAGGGAGGGGAAAAATCGGAACAGAAGTGAGTGCAAGGGATAATGTTGTAAAAAATTACCCTGGCATGCGTTCTGTCAATAAAAAGTTATTTAAAAAAAAAAAACACAACACAACACAAAACAAAACAAAACAAAAAACATATGCATAGTTTTCAACATTCACCCTAGCAAAACTTTGTTTCCAAATTTTTTTCTCCCTCCTTTCCCCTAGATGGCAAGTAATCCAATATAGGTTAAACATGTGCCATTCTTCTATACATATTTCCACATTTATCGTGCTGCACAAAAAAAATCAGATCCAAAAGATAAAAAATTGAGAAAGAAAAATGCAAGCAAACGACAACAATAAAAAAGTGAGAATTCTATGTTGCGCTCCACACTCAGTCCCCACAGGCCTCCCTCTGGGTGCAGATGGCTCTCCCTGTCACAAGATCATTGGAAGTGGCTTGGATCATCTCACTGTTGAAGAGAGCCACATCTATCAGGATTGATCCTCACATAATCTTTCTGTTACTGTGTACAATGATCTCCTGGTTCTGCTCACTTCCCTCAGCATGAGTTCATGTAATTCTCATCAGGTCTCTCTGAAATCATCCTGCTGCTCGTTTCTTACAGAACAATAATATTCCATCCCATTCATAGACCATAATTATGCAGCCATTTCTTTGCCACTATAAAAAGGGCTGCTATAAACATTTTTGCACCGGTGGGTCCTTCCCCCTTTTTAAATGATCTCTTTGGGAATCAGGCCCCGTAGAGATACTGCTGGATCAAAGGGTATGTACAGTTTTATAGTCCTTTGGACATAGTTCCAAACTGCTCTCCAGAATGGTTGGATCCATTCACAGTTCCACCAACAATGTATCCGTGTTTCAGTTTTCCCAAATTCCCTCTAACATTCGTCATTCTCTTTTCCTGTCATCTTAGCCAGTCTGAGGGGTGTGAAGTGGTACCTCAGAGTTGTCTGAATTACATGTCTTTGATCAGTAGCGATTTAGAGCTTTTTTCATATAACTAGAAATGGTTTTAATTTTTTCATCTGAAAATTGTCTGTTCCTATTCTTGACCATTTATCAATTGAAGAATGGCTTGCATTCTTATAAATTTGAGTCAATTCTTTCTATATTTTAGAAATGAAGCCTTTATCAAAATTCTTGGATGTGAAATTTTTGCCCAGCTAAACTCCTAATTTTTTTTAGGCATAATTGTAATTTTTATTATATTAACTCCACCTACCCATGAGTGATTGCTATTTTTTTTATTTAATAGCCTTTTATTTACAGGTTATATGCATGGGTAACTTTACAGCATTAACAATTGCCAAACCTCTCGTTCCAATTTTTCACCTCTTACTCCCTCCCCTCCCCAGATGGCAGGATGACCAGTAGATGTTAAATATATTAAAATATAAATTAGATACACAATAAGTCTACATGACCAAACCGTTATTTTGCTGTACAAAAAGAATCAGATTCTGAAATATTGTACAATTAGCTTGTGAAGGAAATCCAAAATGCAGGTGGGCAGAAATATAGGGATTGGGAGTTCAATGTAATGGTTCTTAGTCATCTCCCAGAGTTCTTTCTCTGGGCGTAGCTGGTTCAGTTCATTCCTGCTCCATTGGAAATGATTTGGTTGATCTCGTTGCTGAGGATGGCCTGATCCATCAGAACTGGTCATCATATAGTATTGCTGTTGACGTATATAATGATCTCCTGGTCCTGCTCATTTCCCTCAGCATCAGTTCCTGTCAGTCTCTCCAGGCCTTTCTGAAATCATCCTGTTGGTCATTTCTTACAGAACAATAATATTCCATAATATTCATAGACCACAATTTATTCAGCCAGTCTCCAACTGATGGGCAGCCATTCATAAACTCTTAATTTTTAAGGAACTATTTTCTTCAGTGAGCTTTTGTGCCACCTTTACCATTTGGCCAATTTTTACTTTTTGAAGGACTTCTTTGTCTTTAATGAATGTTTAAATGTCCTTTACCATTTGGTCTATTCTGTTTTTAAGGTATTGTTTTCTTCATTTTTTTGGTGTTTATTACCATGCTGTTAATTCTTTCTCTCTGTTTCTCTCTCTCTTTTTCTCTCTGTCTCTGTCTTTGTCTCTCTCAATCAGGGTTGACTTTCCCAGGATAATACAGTTGGCATTAATTTCCTTTTCATAATTTGCATTACTCTCATTTCCCAATTTTCCTTTATCGCTCATCTTTTTCTTTAACCCCCCCCCCCACCAAATCCCCTCTTCCAGCAATTGTTGGCCTTAGCACTTTTTCTTCGAAGCTCTGGTTGTTGCTGTTTTCATGTTATCTATTTCAGAGTTTGCATCTTGGTTTTTCTTGACACAATAGTAGCTTTTTATTGTCAAGTTTCTTTATATCTTTTTCTTTTCTTTCCTTTTTCTTTTTTCTTCCTCCCTCCCTCCCTCCCTCCCTCCCTCCCTCCCTTTCTCCTTCCTTTTCTCTCTTTTCTTTCTCTTTGCAGTTTGCTAATTTTCCCAGTTTATTTTTTGACTTTAACTTAATATTCAAGTTGAGCTCTGCTCACCTGGGGATGAGAAGACACTGTCCCAAGCTTCAGGCTTTTAACTATTGCCATTTTGAAGGCTAGTCTGAGCATATGCCTGTTTTTGGTGCTTCCCAGGTGGTATGATCCTGGAGTCACTGAGCTCCTGCTCTGTGCTCTAGTCTTTACTCAGGAAGGGTCTTGTGCTCCTAAAGCCACAAGTGCTGATGCTCCTCTTGGCCCTGGAACTGCAATCAGGTTCCCTCTGCCCTTATGGCCAATGAGAAATGTTTCTCGCCACCCTGGAACTGTGATTCAGAAGTGTTTATGGACAAGCTGCCAATCAGCACCAGCTGCACCCACGAAAGGTCCCCTCTCATCTCTCTGTGATCAGTTGCCCTCCCTGCTGTCCCTTACTGCCTCTGGCCTGAGCTCCCTAAGGTGTTACCGCTCTTGTCACCTCCAAAGCCTACCTCCGGTACTCTTCTGGCACCATCGATCCGTAGGCCTGAATTTAAGGGGAAATTGTGCAGTGGGTATCCGTGAGTGACCTGAAAGATGATTGGCTTTGTGCTGTTCTTTGTTTCCTGCTCTCCTGTACCTTGTAATCATCATTTAGAAATTGACTGGCCAGGCAGTGAGTGGAAATTCAAAGAGGAAATCTGTCTCATTTTATGGAAGAAGATAATTAGGGAGCCAGGGACCCTAAAGGAACTCAGGACATGATGCTCACTGTCTCGCTCAAGGCAGGGTGATTGAACGTGGCTGCCACTTCCAAACGATTGATGGTCAAACCTTTAATGGTTTAGGCTGGACGATCCCCTGCTTTGCGATGGCTGATCCTTGGCACTCCCGATGGGCATGGGGGCCAAAGGGCGCCTGCCTCTTCTTCCTTATGTGACTTCCTCTTTTTAAAAGCACCTTCCAATTGCCTTTCAGCTGGGCCTTAAGGCAAGGTTGGGACAGTGGGTATAGGAGGAAGGGTGGCCCCAAATCCGGGACGGGCTTTGTCCATCGAGACTCAGAACAAACACTTCTGGCCTTGAGATGGTCGTTTCGGTGAGGGAAGGGAAGAGTACTTGCATTTGGGTTTTGAGGTGGGGCTGGTCCTCAGAAGCCCTTTCCTCCCACCTTGTCAGAGAGGTCTGCCTACCTGGCCATCTTCTAGCCTGGATCAGGGGATACCAAATTTAATTTTCTAATCAAATTAAGTCCAATGTTTTATCTCGGTAAAAGAACAAACCCCTAAGCCCTTAGTGCTTATCCGGCCCAGCCCGAAGTTTTGGGGGCAGGGGGTGACTGTGCCCACGAGGACGGGCCCGATAGGCTAGGCACCCTGTCATTAGGGTTAGCAGGCGGGTGGGCAGATGGATAGTTAGAGGCCGGATTGGATGGGAGTGGTTCCCAGAGAGTTGTCCCCCTCCCCCATCCCTGCCACAACTTTTCTGCTCTCTCTGATGACAAGAAGTTGAGGTCTGGGCTTCTGTTTTTTCCCTTTGGTGGAAGGCTCTTTCCCCTCCTCTAGCTTCCTCTTGGCTCTTCTTGGGAGGGAAGAGGTGGATAGCTTCCCTCTTCCTTGGGTGCCGGTCCATTATACAGGCCCACAGCCATAGAGATAGAAGGAAATAGAGGCAAGCCAGAAAGAGAAGGAGCTCGAGTCCAAGCTAGTCCTTCGGCAGAGGAGGAAACAGGCTGAGAAAGGGAAAAGGACTCATCTCCGCTCACTGCTCTTTTCCCTCTTCCCTCTCCTGCTTTCAGAGTAACAGAGGGATACGTAGAAGGATATTGGCAGCCTGACTTTGCTTGTGGCTGCTTCGGGTCTGTCCTTTGTACCACTGAGGCAATGGGATCCACAGCCCCTCCCCGCAGGGCGTCTTCCTGAATGGCTCCAAGCCCAAAGCCAGCCAACTCCTCCTCATCTCCTGTAGCGCAAATCTGTTTTCCCCTCCTAACGGTCGCCCCAGCCGTCCCTCCCCACCAGTCCCCAAAGATGCTCCTCGCTGGAGTCTGCATTAAGTAGCTTGGACCAGACCTGGTGCCGGCTGACTCAGCGATGAGTGGTATTAGAAACGGAAGCTCCCAGCTGCTGTTTGTCTTGCTTCTCCTCCCCAGGTGGCCGAGCGACTCCCGGCTCCCTGGTGATGGCCTCCTCCTCCCCTGTGTTTGTCCTTCCATTTCCTCACCCCCGCTCTTCAGCTTCAGTTCCTCTTTGTGCTCCATGTTTCCATCAGTTGCCTTCCCTGGCATCGTTTGGGGTCTTTTCCAGAGGCCAACTCTGGGGCTCCCCGGGTAGGAAAGCTGGGTGTCTCTGATCCCTGAGGGCAGTCCAACTTTCATGCTCTCCTTTTGGCTGCAGGGACCAGCAGCCATTGTTGAAGGAAGGGGGCCCGTCCCTGGAATAATCTCAGGGTGAGAGATAAGGAGCCCTCATCCCGGGAATGGGGAGGGGGGGGGTGATTGCAGCAGAAGACATCTGGCTTTTGCCTTTCCATAGGTTTGCCAGAAAGGTGGAACCAGGTCTGATTCACTGCTTTCAGAGGGGACTTGGAACTGAGGGTCCCTGAGGGGATGGAAGGCTCAGCAGCTATTTCCAGCTGCAAGCTCGTGCTTCTGCAAAGAAAGACACCGTGTCCCAGAGTGGCTGAGTGACTTGACTTTCCAAGGCCATACAATAGGCTCCTCTCCCTCCAAATTCCCATCCTCCACTCCTTCTGCTCCTCTTCTTCTAGGTGCTCATGGGGAGTCCCTTCTCTCTTCATCTATGCAGGGACTCCAGGACCTTTCCCTTGGGCCCTAGGGTAAAGACTCTCCAGGGACTGCAACAGTTTGCTGTTTCCGAAGATGGGGGCGTTAGTGTCAGCCCCATTCTGGGGGGGGGGCTGAGAAAAGAAGGAGAGTGAGAGGGGAAGTGATTGGCCTAAGATCATGTGACTGATGAGTGCCAGTTGGGCAGCCCAAGTCTTCTGTCACGGAGGCTGCTGCTCTTGGACCCTTTCTTTCTCATATGCTATAGGTGCTAAGAGTCTTGTGTCATGGGATCCCAGGGTTCTTGTTAGCTCCCCTCCCCCCGGGAAGGGAGCCAGGAGAGAGGAGGCAGCTGGGTGCCAAGGCCAGGGGGAATGACCAGTTTTAGCTTCACGGCATCAGGCTTAATCCTGAAGTCTCTGTGACCCGGGCAAGTGCCCCTTCCCAACTTTGGGTAATAATAAGCAGCAATGATAGACTAGAGAGAGTGAGGATCTTGGAGTGCTCCGGGGTAGTGGAAAACCAACTGAAAATGATTGTCTTATCTTGGATCCGCCACTAATTCAAGCCGCTTACCTCCTCCCTCTGGGTCTCAGTTTCTTCATCTGTCAAATGGGGATCAGAATGCCTACCCCTCTGACCGCCGGCAGGACTGCTGGGCAGGGGAGCCCCCCTTCAGCAGCTGCCCGAGAGGTCCTTCCCTTCCGATTGTGAGAAACATCCCACCTGAGATACTTAGCAGCTGCATGACCCTGTGCGAGTCACTGCAATCCAAACACGTGTCCGTCAGGAAGCAGTCATCGAATCTTGATTATGTGTTGGGCACCGTGCTTAGCCATGGGAACTCAAAGGCAAAACCCAAATGGTCCTTGCCTTGGAGGAGTTTATGATTTAACCTGGGGGAGTGTGTGTATGTGTGTGTGTGTGTATGTGTGAGTGTGTATGTGTATGTGTGAGTGTCTATGTGTGTGTGTCTATGTGTGTATGTGTGTGTCTATGTGTGAGTGTGTGTGTATGTGTATGTGTGTGTATGTGTGTGTATGTGTGAGTGTGTGTGTCTGTGTGTGAGTGTGTGTGTGTGTGTGTGTGTGTGTGTGTGTGTGTGTAACAGGAGCTGGCCCTTCTGGCCCATGCACCAAGCTTTAGCTTCAAAGCCAGCCCAGGAGGAGGGAGGTCTTGTTTCCACTTGGCCTTCCATCGGCTGCCATTGAAGAACTCAGTTGATGATTGGCCCTTTTTCTGCCCAGTTCAGATGAGGCGTGTAAGCCCCCGGAGGCCCCAACTCTGAGCTGACATGTGATTTGTGACCACCCAGGACAGCTTAAAGCCTTACCCAGGAAGGCGGCAGTTTCCCCATATGTCCCTTGTGTGTGGGGGGGAAGCTCAGGGTGTTCGAGGTTTAAGGGGCAGCGCCCCATTCACTGCAATGCCGTTTCCTTGAGATATATGTGTGTCTGCTGAAAAGCGTGTCACACTCTGAAGGAAAGAGCCGGAAAGGGAGGAGAGAGCAGTCCCGAGGCAAAGGCAGCTTTGTCGGGTGTAGGGGTCAGGGCCCGCTCACCCAGGCAGGAGCAGCTCAGGTCCCGGTAGCTGAGGATACCCCCTCCACACACAAAGCCAAGGGGCGGCCAAGAGAGTCCCACCTAGGCTTGGGTGTCCAGTTGCACAGCAGTTGAGGGGCGGTTCTAGGGCTTCGGTGGGTCGCACGGGATCAGGCGTGGGGAGCTGGGAGCGGCTCTGAAAGGTAGGCAAAGGAGCCGAGCTAGCTGGGGCTGGTTTATGCTCGAGCTGACTGGCTTTCTTGGTCTTTGCAGTGAGTAGTGTAAGTCACGTCAATTGGTTATCAGTGAGCCCGAAGGGGGGTACTAATGGTAAGCAGTGATTGATAGATGAGAGGAGGCACCAGAAAAAGCAGACAACGGTCACGGGCCCCCTGACTTGTCAAGGTGCTGTGGAGGGGAGGGAGATGCGGCAGCGCTGGGGCTGGTAGCAGGACCCGACAGTTCGTCAGGATGAGGCCAGGCCATCGTGTCTCGGCTGGTTGCCGAGAGGAAAGAATATATGAGTGTGCTTCAGATGATATAAGGAAGGACAACTAAGTGGCGCTATAGTGGAGAGAGCACGGGCCCTGAAGTCAGGAGGACCTGAGTTCAAATCTGACCTCAGACACTTAACTTTTCCCAACTGTGTAATCCTGGGCAAGTGCCTCAGGGGAAACAAAACAAAACAAAAAACCAGATAATATAAGGAATGATCATTAATAATCAGTTACTACTTTAGTGAACAGTCAGTATTAGTGTATAATCAGTCACTGGCAAGGGGCCCTCGGTCCTAGTATGAATATTTCCAAGGCGTCCTTTGAATTTCATTAAACTTATTGATTTCACTTTATTAAACTTAGTATTTTGACTTTGTTTCCAAGGCTCTGCTCCCTTTCCCACTCTAGTCTGACTTGAGGATGAAAGGGGAACCCGCCGGGGAGCCCTCTTCTGGGGCACAGCAGGGCTGCCGAGGAGGAGGGGAAGTCGCATGGTCTGTGCCCCCTGTACTCTGGCCCACCTTCACTTCGCAGCCATTCAGAACTGCAGGACTGAGGCATGGCGGGGACCTGCTCTCCTGCTCATGACTGTAACCCAGCTCTTCAAGGCCTTCGGTCCCTCCATTCCCACGGTAGGTCTCGGGTGTATGATGGACCTTGGATGGAGGAGGCTGGCGGAGGACCCGGCCTGTGAGTGAGGCCCTGCCATGGAAGCTCCTCGTGGTACAACTGGGGTTGGGGTGAGAGGGAGGGGTGACTCTCAAGGCCTTGGAGATCACTTGGGATCTTTAAGGAAGAAACGGGGAGGGAAGGGGCGGAAGGCCGGGCCGACAGACACGCTCAGACACAGAAAGACACAAAAAGGCCAATGGAGGGACAGGGACAGAGAGACTTGGCTGCACCGCCCCCCCTCCCCCTTCCTGTGTTCCACAGGGACAAAGAAAAGTAGCTGCTGAGGCTCTGGCAGCAGGAATTTAGTGGAGCTCCACGGAAGCTTGTTGTTTCCTTAGAGACAACAGGATGATTAGCGTGGGGGTGGAAAGAACCTGGGATCCTGGAATGTGAAATGAGGGAGCCGGGGCTGTGCCTTCAGCTCTCCCACCTTGCTGGCAAATGGGGGCTCCCATTATCTGCAAATTACCCATTTCTGCCCCCAGCATCCATTAACTGTGGCGCCACAGGCAAGGCTCTTCCCCGCCTGAGTCTCAGCTCTACCAAGGGGGAAGGGACCCACAATACTTGTACTTCCTGCCTCCCCAATGCTGGGAGCAAGGTGCTGGGTAAACCCTAATCTTCCACCCAAAATGAGGCTCTTCTTTTCTTGGAATTGGGTTTAGGCCCCTGGACCTCAGAAAATTAGCCCCTTGAGGGGTGGGGAGGCATCCATCATCTTGTTGACATTTTATCTACACCCCCCTCATTTCACAGGTGAGGAAACTGAGGCAGAGAGGTGAGGAATGGGGGATGGCACAGTGGGAAAAGGGCTGCATTCTCTTCCCAGCTCTGCCACTTATTTCCTGTATGACCTTGGGCAAGCCCCTTCAGATCCTCTGGGCCTCAGTTTCCTTAGCTGTAAAAGGAGGGAAGTAGACTAGATGACTGATCCCCTTCAGCTCTAAATCTGTGACCTGTTCAATGGTTCCAGTATTTTTGCCTGGTCCCCTCAGTAGAGCCAAGATTGCAATCCACACCTTGAGACTTTCAAACGGTTGTAGTTTCTTTTCTTTTCTTTTTTTATAATTTCTTATCGACAGAACATATGTCTGGGTAATTTTTTTTACAGCATTATCCCTTGCACTCACTTCTGTTCCTACTTTTCCCTTCCCTCCCTCCACCCCTCCCCAGATGGCAAACAGTCCTAGACATGTTAAATATGTCACAGTATATCCTAGATGCAATATCTGTGTGCAGGACCAAACAGTTCTCTTGTTGCACAGGGGAAGAAAAACAAAAATGCAAACAGTTTACATTCATTTCCTAGTGTTCCTTTTCTGGGCGTAGTTGATTCTGTCCATCATTGATCAGTTGCAACTGAGTTAAATCTCTTTGTCAAAGAAATCCACTTCCATCCGAATACATCCTCATACAGTATTGCTGTTGAAGTGTATAATGATGTCCTGGTTCTTATTTCCTCCCATCAGTTCCTGTAAGTCCACCCCTCTGTATTTCATCCTCTGGTCATTTCTTACAGAACAATACTATTCCATAACACTCTATTAAATTTACTCAACCGTTCTCCAATTGTGGGCATCCATTCATTTTCCAGTTTCTAGCCACCCAAAACAGGGCCCACAAACATTTTGGCCCTTTAGGGTCCCTTTCCCTTTGTATCTCTTTGGGAACAAAACTTAATCCTGCTGGATCAAAGGGGATCACAAACTATCTTTTGGCATAATTCCAGATTATTCTCCAGAATGGTTGGATTTTCCAACTCCAAACAATGCATCAATTCCCATTTTCCCTTCCCCTAAACATTCATCATTATTTTCCAATCATCTTAGCCAATCTGACAGGTGTGTAGTGGTATCTAAGTTGTCTTAATTTAATTTCTTTGATCGACAATTTGGAACCTCTTTCATAGAGGGAAATAGTTTCATTCATCATCTGAAAATTGTCTGTTTTATCCGACCATTTATAATTGGAAAATGCGATTTTTTAAAATATAATTCTTTATATATTTTAAATGAGGCTTTATCAGAACCTTTAGCTGTAAAAATTTTTAGTTTATTGGTTCCCTTCTAATCTTGTCTGCATTAGTTTTGTTTGTACAAAAAACTTTTCAATTTGATATAATCAAAAATTTTCTATTTGTGATCAATAATGATCTCTATTCTTTTTGGTCCAAAATTCCTTCCTCTTCCAAAGGTCTGAAAATAAACGATCTATGTTCCTCTAATTTTTTATAATCTCTTCTTTATACTAAATCCTTGGAATTTTGATCTTATCTTGGCTACTGTTTAAGGTTCCATCCTAATTTCTAATATTAATTTCAGTTATCCCGGTTTTGTCAAATACTAATTCTTATCCCAAAGTTGGGGATCTTTGGTTTTCGAACACTAGATTGCTATAGTTATTGACTATTTTGTCCTGTAACCAACCTGTTCCACTGATCAACTAATCTATTTCTTGAATATCAAATGTTTTGGTATTTCTACAATATAGTTTTAGATAAAGGGTAACCCTTATTTGATTTTTTTTTCATTAATTCCCTTAAATTCTTGACCTTTTTGTTCTTCCATGGAATTTTGTTTTTTTTCTAGGTCATTAAAAAGTTTTCTTGGAATTAATTGGTATAATTACTAAACAAATGATTAGTTTAAGTACCTTCTTTATTATATTCCTCAGCCTATCCAAAAGCCTTAATATTTTCCCAATTATTTAAAATCTGACTTTATTTGTGTAAAGTGTTTTATAATTTTCTCATTAATTCCTGACTTTCCTTTGGTAGATAGATTCCCAAATATTTTATCTATTGAAATTATTTTTAAATGGAATTTCTCTTTGTAACTCTGCTCTTGGATTTTGTTGGCTGTTGGTGTTTTTTCTTTAAAATTGGTCTTCTTTTTTCAAAAACGGGTGATAAAAGTTCAGATCTTTTTTTTGTTTCAATATAGATTATCAGACCCATCTCTCCCTTGGTTCTAAGGCTCCCGGAATTCTCCCAAATCAAAGTTTGTCCCCGACTCCAGCCAACCCAATGAAGATACAATGAATTTCTTTGCCTCGGACAGATGGGCAGGCTTCCTCCCAAGTGCTCCTCTCGACCCCCTGGAATTTCCCAAGTAACTCCCTCAAGCTCAAGAGCTTCCTGTATATATATGATCTCCCAAAGGTTCCTCCTTCTGGAGAGGGATTCGGGTTATCTCCCAAATCTCTTTAAGGGGGTGTGAATTTGGATTCATACTAAGCCCTAAATCTCCCAAACATTGGAACTCCATTACTTGGATCTTAAGGCTCTCTAAAAGGTGTAAACACAAGCATCTTTTATCAGTTGTCTTGTACCTTGTTTTAAGTTCTGGCCCAAAATATCTCCTTCAAGATCAAATCAATCATATTAACCAGGCCAAATTAGATAATTTTTTCCATAACTCCAATGCTTAACAGTTTGTAAAAGATTCCAACATTGGCGATGTTAAAAATGCTGAATTTTGGTTTTTTTGATCCTGCAACTTTCTAAAGCTGTGAATTATTTCTAATAGTTTTATAGAATCTCTGGGGCTCTAAGTATTCTAAATATACCATCATACCATCTGCAAAGTGATAACTTGGGTTTCCTCATTACCTACTCCATTTCCTTTCATCTCTTTCTTGACTCTTATTGCCAAAGCTAACATTTCTTTTCTTTTTTTTTTTTAATTAATTTATTTTTTATTTATTTTTATTTTAATAGCCTTTTTTATTTACAGGATATATGCAGGTAACTTTGCATTAACAATTTCCAAACCTCTTGTTCAATTTTTCCTCTTAACCCCTCCCCAGATGACAGGATGACCCCAGTAGATGTTAAATATATTAAAAATAAATTAGATACAGAATAAGTCTACATGACCAAAACGATTTTGCTGTACAAAAAATCAGACTCTGAAATATGTACAATTAGCTTGTAAGGAAATCAAAATGCATGTTTATAAAATAGGGATTAGAATTCAATGTAATGGTTTTAGTCATCTCCCGGTTCTTTTCCCAATTAAAACTGGTTCAGTTCATTCTTTCATTGGAAAGTTTGGTTGATCTCGTTGAGGATGGCCTGGTCCATCAGAACTGGTCATCATCTAGTATTTTGAATCTATAATGATCTCCTTCCTTCCATTTCCTTTAGCATCAGTTTTTCAGTCTCTCAGGCCTTTCAAATCATCCTGTTGGTCATTTCTTGAAAAAATATTCCTTATTCATATCCCAATTTATTACATTCTCAACGGATGGACATCCATTCATTTCAGTTTTAGCCACTACAAAAGGGGCCACAAACATTCGTGCACTAAGGTCCCTTTCCCTTCTTTTAATCTCTTTGGGAATAATCCCGGTAGTAACACTCTGGATCAAAGGGTATCAATTTGTAACTTTTTGACATAGTTAAAACTCTCCAAAATGGTTGGATTGTTCACAACTCCAAACAATGCATCTGTCATTTCCCCCCCTCCAATCATCATTTTTTCCTGTCATTTTAGCCAATCTGACAGGTTTTGTGGTATCTCAGAGTTGTCTTAATTTAATTCGATCAGTAGCAGTTTGGCACTCTTTCATATGAGTGGAAATAGTTTCAGTTTCATCATCTGAAAATTGTCTGTTTGTATCCCTTTGACCATTTATCAATTGGAAAAAAAGGATTTCTTATAAATGATCAATTCTTTATATATTTTTGGAAGTGGCCTTTATCAGAACCTTTGCTTAAAAATGTTTTTAGTTTTTGGTTCCCTTCTAATCTTGTCTGCATTAGTTTTGTTTGTCAAAACTTTTCAATTTGATATAATCAAAATTTTTATTTTGTGATCAAAATGATTCTAGTTCTTCTTTGGTCCAAAATTCCTTCCTCTTCCTGGTCTGGGAGGTCGTCCTTGTTCCTCTAATTTTTTATAATCTCTTCTTTATCCTAAATCATGGACCCATTTTGATCTTATCTTGGCGTACTGTGTTAAATTGGGTCCTCCTAATTTCTAAATATTAATTTCCAGTTATCCAGCGGTTTTGTCAAATCGATTCTTATCCCAAAGTTGGGATCTTTGGGTTTGCGACACTAGTTCTATAGTTATTGACTATTTTGTCCTGTGCCTAATTTCCACTGATCAATGTCTATTTCTTAGAATATCAAATGATTTTGGTGACCCTGCACAATATGTTTTGATCAGGTGGCCACCTTCATTTGATTTTTTTTCATTAAATTCCTTAAATTCTTTTTTTTCTTCCATGTGTTTTTTGTTATTTTTTCTAGGTCATTAAAATGTTTTCTTGGGATCGTTGGTATAATTCTAAACAAATAGATTAGTTTAATTTCTTCTTTTTATATTCCTCAATATCCAAAGGCATAATATTTTCAATTATTTAAATCGACTTTATTTTTAAAAGTGTTTTATAATTTGCTCATTAATTCCTGACTTTCCTTTGGTAGATAGATTCCCAAATATTTTATCTATTGACAATTTTTAAATGGAATTTCTTTTGTAACTCTGCTCTTGGATTTTGTTGGCTGTTGGTGTTTTGTTCTTTAAAATGTGGTCTTTTTTCCAAAACACAGCCAGGTGATAAAAGTTCAGATCTTTTGTTCAATATGAGTTAGCTCAGAGGCCCATCTGCTTGTTCAAACTCCTAAATTCTCCAAATCAAATTTGTCCTTCCGACTCCAGCCAGCACCAATAGAAGATAAAGAATTTTCTTGCCCGGACAGATGGCTTGTGGGCCCTCCCAGAGTGCTCCCTTCCGACCCCTGGAATTTCCAAACCCCCAAGCTCTAAGGCTTTGTATATATATGATCCCCAAAGGTTAACCCCTCCTTTGGAGAGGGATTCTTTTCCCCAGATGCCCTTTGCCCTAAGGGATTGAATTTGGATCCATACTAAGCCCTGAAATCTCCCCAAACATTGGAAATTGGATACTTATGGTCTCTAAAGGTTAAACACAAGATCGTTTCTATCAGTTGTCTTAGTACCTTGTTTTCAAGTTCTGGCCCAAAATATTCCCCTAAGATCAAATCAATCATATTGAACCAGGCCAAATTAGATAATTTTGTCCCATAACCAAACAAAGTTTGTAAAGATTCCAAAGTTGGGATGTATAAAAAGGGGTTTTTATGTGGTTTATTTTGTATCCTCCTTTTAAAGCTTGAATTATTTTAATGTTTATAGAATTCTGGGTTTCTAAGTATTCTAAATAACCTCATACCATCCAAAGGTATCTTGGTTTCCTCATTACCTACCCATTTCCTTTCATCTCTTTCTTACTTTTTAAAGCAACATTTCTTTTTTTTTTTTTTTAATTAATTTATTTTTTATTTATTTTTATTTAATGCCTTTTATTTACAGGATATAGGGTAACTTTGGCATTAACAATTCCAAACCTCTTGTTCCAATTTTTACCTCTTACCCCCACCCCCTCCCCAGTAAGGGATGAAGTAGATGTTAAATATTTAAAATAAATTAGATCAGAATAAGTCTACATGACCAAAAATTATTTTGTGTACAAAAAAAAATAGACTCTGAAATAGTGTACAATTAGCTTTGGAAGGGAAATCAAAAATGCATGTTTTAAAATAATTGGAATTAATGTAATGGTTTTATCATCTCCCAGGTTCTTTCTCTCCTGTGGTTAGTTCTTCTTTCCATTGAAAATTTGGATTGTCCCGTTGCTGAATGGCCTGGTCCATCAGAATGGTCATCATCTAGTATTTTTTGAATTTAATGATCTCCCTGGTCCTGCTCATTTCCCTAGCATCAGTTCGCGTCTCCCAGGCCTTTCTGAAATCATCCTGTTGGTCATTTTCTTACAAAAATAATATTCCATAATATTCATATAACCCAATTTATTCAGCCATTCTAACGGATGGACATCCATTCATTTCAGTTTTTAACTACAAAAGGGCTGCCAAAACACCCTTCACTCAGGTCCTTTCCCTTCTTCAAATCTCTTTGGGATTAATCCCAGTAGTAACCTGCTGGATCAAAGGGTACAAATTTGATAACTTTTGAGCATAGTTCAAATTCCTCCAAAATGGTTGGATTCTTCAAACCTCCACCAACAATGTCAATGTCCCAGTTTTCCCATCCTCAACAATCATCTTTTTTTCCTGTCATCTTGCCAATCTGGGGTGTGTATGGTATCTCAGGTTTTTTAATTTTTTGTCTTTGATCAGGCAGTTTGGAACACTCCATTGAGTGGAAATAGTTTCAGTTTCATCATTGAAATTGTCTGTTTACCTGACCATTTATCAATTGGAAAAGGCGATTTCTTTTGTCCTTTATTTTGGAAGTAGGCCTTTATCAGAACCTTTAGCTGTAAAAGTTTTCCAGTTTTTGTTCCTTCTAATCTTGTCTGCATTAGTTTGTTTGTACAAAAACTTTTCTTTGATATAATCAAAATTTTCTATTTTGTATCTAATGATCTCAGTTCTTCTTTGCAAATTTTCTTCATATTGAGGTCTCAGTTCCTTATTTATTTAAATGCCTAAATCATGGACCATTTTGATCTTATCTTGGCGTACTGTGTTAAGTGTGGGTCCATGCCTAATTTCTGCCATATTAATTTCCAGTTATCCCAGCAGTTTTTGTCAAATACTGAATTCTTATCCCAAAAGTTGGGATCTTTGGGTTTGTCGAACACTAGATTGCTATAGTTATTGACTATTTTGTCCTGTGAACCTAACCTATTCCACTGATCAACTGATCTATTTCTTAGCCAATATCAAATGATTTTGGTGACCGCTGCTTTACAATATAGTTTTAGATCAGGTACGGCTAGGCCACCTTCATTTGATTTTTTTTTCATTAATTCCCTTGCAATTCTTGACCTTTTGTTCTTCCATGTGAATTTTGTTGTTATTTTTTCTAGGTCATTGAAATAGTTTTGGGAGTCTGATTGGTATAGTACTAAACAAATAGATTAGTTTAGAGAGTACTATCTTCTTTATTATATTCGCTCAGCCTATCCAAGAGCACTTAATATTTTCCAATTATTTAAATCTGACTTTATTTGTGTAGAAAGTGTTTTATAATTTTGCTCATGTAATTCCTGACTTTCCTTTGGTAGATAGATTCCCAAATATTTTATGCTATTGACAATTATTTTAAATGGAATTTCTCTTTGTAACTCTCGCTCTTGGATTTTGTTGGCTGTTGGTGTTTTTGTTCTTTAAAATGTGGTCTTCTTTTTCCAAAACACAGCCAGGTGATAAAAGTTCAGATCTTTTTTTGTGTCAATATAGCCCAGTTAGCTCAGAGGCCCATCTCTCCGCTTGGTTCTAAGAGCTCCGCCAGAATGTCTCCAAATCCAAAGATTTGTCCTTCCGACTCCAGCCAGCACCAAGGTAGAAGATACAATGAATTTCTCTTGCCTCGGACAGATGGCTTGTGGGCTTCCTCCCAGAGTGCTCCTCTCCGACCCCTGGAATGTTCCCAAGTAACTCCCTCAAGCTCTAAGAGCTTCCTGTATATATATGATCTCCCAAAGGTTAACTCCTCCTTCTGAGGAGAGAGGATTCTGGGTTATCTCCCAGGTGCTCTCTGGCCTAAGGGATGTGTTTGGATCCATACTAAGCCCTAAATCTCCCAAACATGTGAACTCCATTACTTGGATACTTATGAGCTCTCTAAAGGTGTAAACACAAGCATCGTTTCTATCAGTTGTACTTAGTACCTTGTTTCAAGTTCTGGCCCAAAATATCTCCTTCTAAGATCAAATCAATCATATTGAACCAGGCCAAATTAGATAATTATTGTCTCCATCAACTCCAATGACTTAACAGTTTGTAAAGATTCCAACAGTTGGCGATGTATAAAAATGCTGAGGATTTATGTGGATTTATTTTGTATCCTGCAACTTTGCTAAAGCTGTGAATTATTTCTAATAGTTTTTAGTAGAATCTCTGGGGTTCTCTAAGTATGCTCTAAATATACCATCATACCATCTGCAAAGAGTGATAACTTGGTTTCCTCATTACCTACTCCATTTCCTTTCATCTCTTTCTTGACTCTTATTGCCAAAGCTAACATTTCTTTTCTTTTTTTTTTTTTTTAATTTATTTATTTATTTATTTATTTTTATTTTAATAGCCTTTTATTTACAGGATATATGCATGGGTAACTTTACAGCATTAACAATTGCCAAACCTCTTGTTCCAATTTTTTACCTCTTACCCCCCCCCCCCCTCCCCCAGATGACAGGGATGACCAGTAGATGTTAAATATATTAAAATATAAATTAGATACAGAATAAGTCTACATGACCAAAACGTTATTTTGCTGTACAAAAAGAATCAGACTCTGAAATAGTGTACAATTAGCTTGTGAAGGAAATCAAAATGCATGTGGCATAAATATAGGGATTAGGAATTCAATTAATGGTTTTAGTCATCTCCCAGAGTTCTTTCTCTGGCCGTAGCTGGTTCAGTTCATTACTGTTCCATTGGAAATGATTTGGTTGATCTCGTTGCTGAGGATGGCCTGGTCCATCAGAACTGGTCATCATATAGTATCGTTGTTGAAGTCTATAATGATCTCCTGGTCCTGCTCATTTCCCTTAGCATCAGTTCGTGTCAGTCTCTCCAGGCCTTTCTGAAATCATCCTGTTGGTCATTTCTTACAGAACAATAATATTCCATAATATTCATATACCACAATTTATTCAGCCATTCTCCAACGGATGGACATCCATTCAGTTTCCAGTTTTTAGCCACTACAAAAGGGCTGCCACAAACATTCGTCACATACAGGTCCCTTTCCTTCTTCATAATCTCTTTGGGATTAATCCCATGAGTAACACCTTTGCTGGATCAAAGGGTATGCACAATTTGATAACTTTTTGAGCATGGTTCCAAACTACTCTCCAAAATGGTTGGATTCGTTCACAACTCACCAACAATGCATCAATGTCCAGTTTTCCCAATCCCCTCCAACAATCATCATTATTTTTTCCTGTCATCTTAGCCAATCGCAGGTGTGTAGTGTATCTTAGAGTTGTCTTAATTTGCATTTCTGATTAGTAATGACTTGGACTCTTTTCATATGACTAGAAATGTTTTCAATTTCTTCATCTGAGAATTGTCTGTTCATATCCTTTGACCATTTTCAATTGGAGAATGGCTGATTTTTATAAATTAGGAGTCAATTCTTATATTTTTGGAAATGAGGCCTTATCAGAACCTTGACTGTAAAAATATTTTCCCAGTTTATTGCTTCCTTCTAATCTTGTCTGCATTGTTTTGTTTGTACAAAACTTTTCAGTTTGTATAATCGAAATTTTCTATTTTGTGATCCGTAATGATCTCAGTTCTTCTTTGGTCATAAAGACCTTCCCTTCCACAGGTTGAAGGTAAACTATCCTGTGTTCCTCAATTTATTAATAATTTCATTCTTTATGCCTAGGTCATAGACCATTTTGACCTTATCTTGGTGTCGATGTTAAGTATGGATCAATCCTAGTTTCTCATATTAGTTTCCAATTTTCCCAGCAATTTTTATCAAACAGTAAGTTCTTATCCCAAAAGCTGGGGTCTTTGGGTTTGTCAAAGACTAGGTTGCTATATTTGTTGATTGTTTTATCCCTTGAACCTAATCTATTCCACTGATCGACTAATCTATTCCTTAGCCAATACCAAATAGTTTTGGTAACTGCTGCTCTATAATATAATTTTAGATCTGGTACACAAAGCTAACATTTCTAATACAATATTGAATAATAATGGTGATAGTGGGCAACCTTGTTTCACTCCTGATCTTACTGGGAAAAGTATGCTTTTCTGACGGTTTTAAATAGATGGTCCTGACTATTTTAAGGAAAAGTCCATTTATCCCTATACTCTCAAGTGTTTTTATTAGGAATGGATGTTGGATTTTATCCAATGCTTTTTCTGCATCTATTGAGATGATCATATGGTTTTTGTTAATTTGATTATTGATAAAGTCAATTATGCTAACAGTTTTCCTTATATTGAACCAGGCCTGCATTCCTGGTGTAAATCCTACTTGGTCATAGTGTATTATCCTGGGGATGATTTTCTGTAATCTTTTTGCTAATATTTTATTTAAGATTTTAGCATCAATATTCATTAGGGAGATTGGTCTCTAATTTTCTTTCTCTGTTTTCAACCTACCTGGTTTAGGTATCAGTACCACGTCTGTGTCATAAAAGGAATTTGGTAGGACTCCTTCAATCCCTATTTTTTTCAAACAGTTTATATAGCATTGGAGTTAATTGTTCTTTAAATGTTTGGTAGCATTCACATGTAAATCCATATGGTCCTGGGGATTTTTTCTTAGCTGATCGATAGCTTGTTCTATTTCTTTTTCTAAGATGGGACTGTTTAACCAATTTACTTCCTCCTCTGTTAATCTGGGCAAGCTATATTTTTGAAGGTATTCTTCCATTTCATTTAAGTTATCGAATTTATTGGCATAAAGTTGGGCAAAGTAACTCCTAATTATTGCTCAAATTTCCTCTTCATTAGTGGAAATTTCTCCCTTTTCATTCTTAAGACTAGCAGTTTGATTTTCCTCTTTCATTTTTTAAAATCAGATTTACTAAGAGTTTATCTATTTTGTTGGTTTTTTCATAGAACCAACTCTTAGTTTTATTAATTAATTCAATAGTTTTTTTTTTACTTTCAATTTTATTTATCTCTCCTTTTATTTTCAGAATTTCAAGTTTAGTGTTTGACTGGGATGGGGTTTTAATTTGTTCCTTTCTAGCTTTTAGTCCATAGCCAATTCATTAACCTTTTTTTCTCTATTTTATAAGTAGGCCTCTAGGATATAAATTTCCCTATTTTTGGCTCCCACATTTGTATGCGTCTCATATTGCATTTTGGGTGAAGTTATTAATTATGTCTATGATTTGCTGTTTCACAATCATTCTTTAGTAAGGATTATTTAGTTTCAGTTATTTTTGGTCTATTTTCCCTGGTTTTTATTGAATGTAATTTCATTTGCATTATGATCTGAAAAGGATGCATTTACTATTTTTGCTTTTCGCATTTCAATTTGAGGTTTTCATGTCCTAATATTGGAATTTTTGTATAGGTTCATGAACTGCTAAGAAAGTGTTCCCTTTCTGTCTCCATTTAGTTTTCTCAAAGATTTATCATACCTAACTTTTCTAGTATTCTATTTACCTCTTTGACTTTTTCTTATTTATTTTCATGGTTTGATTTATGTAATTCAGGCCAAAGGTTGAGGATCTCCACTATTATAGTTTTGCCCTCTATTTCTTCTTGCAGCTCTCTTAATTTCTCTTTTAAGGAATTTAGATGCTACACCACTTGGTGCATATATGTTTCATATTGATATTGCTTCATTATCTATGCTACCCTTTAGCAAGATATAGTGCCCTTCCTTAGCTCTTTTAATTAGATCAATTTTTGCTTTTGCATGATCTGAGATCAGGATGGCTACCCCTGCTTTTTTGACTTCACCTAAAACATAGTAGATTCTGCTCCAACCTTTTACCTTTCTCTGTATGTATCACCCTGTGTTTCCTGTAAACAATATATTGTAGGATCCTGGCTTTTAATCCAGTCTGCTAAACGCTTCCTCTTTATGGGGGAGTTTACTCCATTCACATTTATGGTTAAATTTACTAATTCTGTATTACTTGCCATCTTGTTAACCCTTGCTTATGCTTTTCTCCTTTCCTTCCCCGTTACCCCCCTCCCCATTATTAAACTTGTGAGTACCACTTGCTTCTCACAGCCCTCCCTTTTTAGTATCCCTCCCCCCCACCTTCGAGTTCCTGCCCCTTTCTTACCCCTTTTTCTCACAATTTCTGTATTCCCTCCCGCTTAGCTTACTCCTTCCCTTTTTACTTTTCCCCTCCCACTTTTCAATGTGGTAGGAGAAGTTTCACCATAAATCCAATATGTCTAATATTTTTGTCTTTAAGCCAATTCTGATGAGAGTAAGATACACACTATGTTCATCCCCCTCCCTTCTTTCTCTCAGATATAATGTTTCCTTTGCCTCTTTGTAGATGTAGAACCGCCACTTTCCCCTTTTCTGGGTACAATTTCCTTTCCATCTCTAGATTCTAGAACAAAGTATACATGTGTTCTTTATATATCTTTATAGCAGAAATAGAGTTCCCAAGATTTCTTTTTACTTTTTTAGGTTTCTCTTGAGTCCTATATTTTGAGATCAAATTTTTTTAGTTCGTTTTTTCATCAGAAATAGATGAAATTCACCTATTTCCTTGAATGTCCATCTTCTTCCCTGGGAAAAAAAATGCTCATTTTGGCTGGGTAAGTTATTCTTGGCTGCATACCAAGTTCCTCAGCCTTTTGGAATATCAGATTCCAGGCCTTTTGACCCTTTAATGTGGGTGCTGCTAGATCCTGAGTAATCCTTATTGTGGCTCCTCTATATTTGAACTGATTTTTTTTCTGGCAGCTTGTAGTATTTTTTCCTTGGTCTGATAGTTCTGAAATTTAGCCACTATATTTCTTGGAGTTTTGATTTTAGGGTCCCTTTCAGTAGGTGATCAATGAATTCTTTCAATGTCTATTTTACCCTCTGTTTCTATAACATCTGGGCAGTTCTCTTTGATAATTTCCTGGAAAATAGTGTTCAGGCTCTTTTTTTCATCGTATTTTTCAGAAAGTACAATAATTCTCAGATTCTCTCTCCTAGATCTATTTTTCAGGTCTGTTGTTTTCCCAAGAAGGTATTTCATATTTTTTCCCATTGTTTCATTTTTTTGGTTTTGCTTGACTGACTCCTCTCTCGAGGAGAATGACTTCTCGAGTCATTCAATTCTGGTTTTTTGTTTGTTCAATTCTGATTTTCAATGAATTATTTTCTTTGCTCACTTTTTTATATCTTTTTCTAATTGTCCAACTGAGTTTTTAAGTGAGTTGTTTTATTCTATGGAATGTTTTTTCCATTTTGCCAATTTTATTTTTTAGAGAGCCATTTTCTTTTTCCAATTCACTAATTTTGTTTTCCTTGGACTTATTTACCTTTTCCAATTTACTAATTCTGTTTTTCAAGGATTTGATTTCTTTATCCACTATTTTAAATGAATGGAATGACTTATCCAGACTCTCTTGTCAAGCTTCCCTTTCCTTTTTCCATTTTTCTTCTAGCTCTCTTGTGAGAGCCTTTTAATTTGTTCTATGAGAGTCTTTTGTGTTGAGGACCAGATCATATCATGATTTGGGGATTCATCTGGAGACATTCTGTTGTTAGTCTCCTCCGGATTTAAAGTCTGCTCTCTATCCATGTAGAAGCTCTGTGTTGTTAGTCTGTTTTAATTTTTTTGCTCATTTTGTCAAAGAAGAATCAAAGAAAACAAAATAACAAAAAAAAATGCAGTCTGCTTTTTGGGGGGTGGGCGGGGCTGGATGATATTACCGAGCTTCCTCTACAGACTGCAGGGGCAGCAGTGAGGCCCTAGCAGGACAGCAATGGCTACACTAGGTCTGCGCTGTGAGACTCTGGGATTCTGAGAGCGTGCTGAGTCACTCTGGGTGGGTGTGGCCAGGTACTGAGAGACCCTAACTTTTCAGGGTTATAGTCTTTACCCCCTGTGTTTATAGCTTCTCTGCTGATCTACTGGCTTGCTGCCAGGGCAAAGTAGACACCCTGTGATAAAGTTCTCCCTGCAGAAACGGCTGAGATCACACCCCCCCCCCCCTTCAGGTCCGTTCAGTGTGAGCTGCCTCTGTACTCTCACTGCCTGCTGCAGTCCTGCTGCCTGCCTTCAGTCTGTGCCTGATCTAACCATCCCTGAACATGAGCAAAACCAGATCTTTTATGGTGAATTTCGAGGATATCTTCTGTTGGTAATTATTTGTGGTTGTTTTTCAGTCAAGCACTAATTCTGAGGCCTTGTTATGAAAAAAATTTTCTGAGAGCACGACAGAGCTTAAATAGATGTGTGTGTCCTCTCCGCCATCTTGGCTGGAAGTCCACGGTTGCAGTTTCTACTACAAACCCCAAAGAACATAATGATGGCTTCCCAGTTGCCCAAAAGCCAGAACACAAGACCCTGAAGGAAGATGGGATTTCTAGAGTCAGAAGGTCTGAGTTCAAACATCACCTGGGACACATGTTCTCTGTGTGATTTTGGACAAGTGCCCTTTCTGGGTCTTAGTTTCCTCCTCTGTCAAATCAGAGAACTGCCCTAGATGCTCCTTTGAGGTCCCTTTTCTTTCTAAAGATTCTGTACTTAGTGAGCATTACCCAGGGACCTATGGGGGTGCCCTGTGGGGCTGCCGTATTCACCCAGGATGATGATGAGTGTACCAAAGAGATCAGATTGAGTCTCTTCCAATTGTGGAGCCAAGGCCACAGTCTACACAAAGCCTCAACATCCCGTCCACTTTGAGTCAAGCTTTCGATCAGACCGGCTGTGCAGGAGCAAGACTACTGAACATCTGTACTGCTGGAGTTTTCACTTTCCAACCAGATGTTTTGGTAGTCAGGATGTGATTGAGCTGGACTAGGGCCCGAGCCAGGAAAAGCGACCTTGGGAAGAGTTATGCTTTTGTTCTCCTGGCTGAGCATCTGAGAAATGGGTGATTGTTTGGCTTTTTCTCACCTGAATGAGAACTTTTCTGAAACTGCTATTGAAACTGACTGTTCCTAAGCCCATGGATTGGATCACCAAGTATTTGTGAAGTGCATCCTCTGTGCCATCCACCAGAGCAGTGCATCCTGGGAGGGACTTCCCGGCTACTCCACAGGCACTAGTTTCCTTTCCAACACTTCTAATCGTCAGGGATTTTCTGGACATCAAGCCCAACTTGCAGGTACCGCCTTGACTTTTGGCCTTCCCTCTTATTTCACAGTATGGAATCGATTATCATCTGATGACCCTCAACTTTACCCGTTGAGCCTTAATGCTAACACTGACCTCCAGCCTTGCGACTCCAATGTGCTAGCTGACATTTGCAAGCAGATATCCTGAAGATCTCTGTCCCAGACTGAACTTACTGCCTCCTTCAGCCCCATCACGTGGAAGCTTCCTGGTTACTCTCCGGGACCCCAGCATCCTCTCAGTTCCCTAGAGGCCCCCAGACTGTCTCATCTGAGACTGCTCCCTTTCTCTCAGCTCCTGCATTCGATCTGCTGCCAGGGTTTGTCATTTCTACCCTAACCACACCTCTTTCTCTCCTCTGACCCTGGCACCCCTTGGCACAGGCCCTTATCATCTCACCCCTAGACTATCAAAGAGGTCAGTGGTGGGTCTGCCCACCTCCAGGCCCTCCCCAGTCCAGTCCATCCCCCACGCTCCTTAAGCCACCGGACCCACCATCTGTCTGTCTCTCCATCTCTCTCCTGCTCTCTATCCTCATTCTTTCTCTGTGTCTGTCCCCATCTCTCTCCCCTTTCCCCCTTTCTGGTCTCCTAATGAGCTGCTGTACTTGATCGCTCCATGGCAATGGCCTTCTGGCTGTTCCTCACGGAAGCTCCCAGTATCCTTTGTGGCTGGAGCTCTCTCCCTAGGGGTGTTCTCCTCCTGACACCCCCAGGTGCTTTTCGGTCCCACCCTGATATTGCTGCCTTCCTTCCCCCTTTGGATCCTGTATGTGTCAGCTTTGCATCTTGTCTCCCCCATTAGACTGGGAGCTCCTTGAGGACAGGGCCCGTCCTGTGTCTCCAGCACTCGGCACAGTGTTTGGTACACAATGGATGCTTAATAAATGCACGCGGACTGAATGACTTTGGGACAAATTGGCTCGGCCATTTTCAGTTGTCTCTAACTCTTCATGATCCCATTTGGAATTTTCTTGGCAAAGATCCTGGACTTGTTTGCTATTTTCCTCATTTTACAGATGAGGAAACTGAGACAAACAGGGTTTTTGCCCAGGGTCACACAGCTGGTAATTGTCAGATCAGATACTGCTGGAAGATAGCTAGTTTGGGAGTCTGGGAGACTGAGGATGAGAGTGCCTTCTACAGGAAAGGGGAAGGTAGGAGGTGGAGAGGGTTTAGGGGGGAAGGGAAGGAGTTCTGTTTTGGGGGGTGTTTCAGATGTCTCCAGGTGAGCGAGAGGCCGGGGCAGGAAAGGGAGATCTGGGAATCGGTCCTCAGTGCAAAGCTAGATGGGCGTTTGATCCACAGGAGCTCGGGGAGTTGGAGTCCAGAGGGCAAGAGCCGAGGGCCCAGGACAGAGCCCCAGAGACCTCTGCGGCGAGAGGGGTGCCTTGTCCCCTACCCTTCTCATCTCTGTCTTCCTGCGGCTCATTCCCATCATCAGTAGCAGGCTACAGAGGCAGAGAGATGTTTAAGAAGTGGCCCTTGGATTCTCACGTTGGAGAATAATGGCAGGAGTTGCTATGGACAAAAAGCCCCTGACTTCCATCCGGGACCCTTTCCCCTTCCTCCTCATTAATATCTTCTGGCCCCTCCCCCTTCCCGGCCTCCCCACCCGTCCCAATCTTGCTCCCCCTCCCATGGAGCCCTCCCATGGTGTGATGGAGCCCTAATGTGATCCTTAGTCCCACCTGGGGCTCAGAGCTGATCAAAACTTCAAGCAGGACATTTCCAGCCTCTAGGAGCAGTCTCCAGGCCCTGTGACTGGGGAGAGGGCGCCCTCATGTGGCTGTTTTCTCCAGACACACCCTATGAACTACTCAGGGGAAAAAGAGCTGGCCGCATTCAATGTGTATGGAGGTGATGGGGAGGAAGCAGAAGATTCTCCTCCCAGGGGATCAGAGAGCCTTTTCCTGAGACCAGGGCCATCATCAGCGCTTGCCCACGACTCGCTCAGCTGAGTTTCTCCCCGAACTTTTGCCATACTCCATTGGGCTCCGCCATCATTTGGCCCGCTCCCTTTCCTGTCCCCCTTGGTCTCTCCTGCCTTCTGTGGGCTTCCCTTTACCGGCCCCCCCCCCACCACTGCCTGTGAGCAAGGACTGGGGTTTGAGGCAGAGGCCAAAGGCCCCCAGTTCTTTACCCTGATTCTTCTCAGGAGGATGGCGAGCAATCTGCAGTCTCCTTGGGACCGATACTTGGGAAAGGAGGGTTCTCTGCACCGTTTTCCATATGCCAGTTCCATTTCCACGTAGTCATTAACAAAGCCAATTGTCCGAGTGCAGACCTGGGGTTGCCTAGAGGTCAGAGTCCTTAAATGAGAGCTGGGGGCTCAGAGCCAAGTGAAGTTGCCATATTTGTCCTATCTCAAAGCTACCTTTGGTTTCTTTTCCCCAAAGCTAATTTTTGGCCAGTAGAGCCGTACCCCAGCCTGGTAAGGGGGGAAGGCATCAAACAGTACAGCTGCTACCCAAGTGTTCCAGCTGATCTGTGATCAGTGCCTCTAATACTACAGGAGGCCACCCATCCTGTGGACTCTGGGTCAGGCCTCCCAGCTGTTCCCCCACAGGGGTTCCATACACCAGACCTTCTCTGGCCGGGACCTCTGGCCATCTACTCACCCAGCTTCCCATCCCGTCCCCTGACTCCCTCGTGCTATCTCCCGATCTTGCCCTCCGTAGGAGAAAGCCATTTTTAATTCTCTGAGATTGTTGCATTCCAAGCCTTGCCAGGCGCTGTTGGCACAGGAAGCTTGAAGTCAATAAATAGAACTTTGACACTTTCCGAAAGCCTGGAACCTTTCCAAAACCTTGAGTCTGAGTTGCCATCCGTCTAGAGTGTCTGTCCCAGAGACCTACTGCAATGGACACATGCATGGGAACGCTGGGCCGCGGCCATTGTCCATTTACTCGTGTGAATGGATGGGGCAGATTTCTGCTAGTAAGTAGAGATGGCTCATGTCCTGGAGCTGCATACAAATAATGCAGTGCCATCTGCAGACAGGAGGCTCCCTTCTTCACTTAGCTCTTAGAGACAGACCTGCCATCGCTCCCAAGAGCTTTATCTGCCATCAGTCCCAAAGAACTAGACTTGCCATCAGTCCAAAGAGCTCGATCTGCCATCAAACCCAAAGAGCTAGACCTATTATTGGTCCCAAAGACCTCTATCTGCCATCAGTTCCAAAGACCTCTATCTGCCATTGGTCCCAAAGACCTCTATCTGCCACCGGTCCCAAAGAGCTCGATCTGTTGTTGGTCCCAAAGAGCTCAATTTGCCATCAGTCCCAAAGAGCTAGACCTGCCATCAGTCCCAAAGACCTCTATCTGTCATTGATCTCAAAGAGCTTGATCTGCCATTGGACCCAAACAGCTAGACCTGCTATTCGTCCCAAGAGCTAGACCTGCCATCAGCCCCAAAGACCTCTATCTGTCATTGGTCCCAAAGAGCTCAATCTGTCATCGGTCCCAAAGAACTTGATCTGTCATTGGTCCCAAGAGCTAGACCTACAGTCGGTCCCAAAGAGCTCTATCTGCCATTGGTCCCAAAGAACTCAATCTGCCATTGGACCCAATGGCGAGCCAGCATGAGGCTTCAGTGTAATCAACAATTATCCCTCTTCTTCTGGGCACCTGCTTTTCCATCAATCCCCCCCCCCCTCCCACTGTCATCTTTTCTCACTTTTGCATTGAAAGTACCACATATCAGAGTGCATATCGATTCAGTCTGGAGGGTTTTATTGGATTCTGCGTAGAATTTCTCAGCCACTGCATCCTCAGCTATTGATTTTTGTGCATAAGCAGCAATTATTTCCACGGAGGTCTTTTGGTAAATAGGTATCATTAGTGGGGAAGTCGGCTAGGATGCAGTTCCCCTGAAATGCTTGGTGTAGCCTCTGGACACAGGACAAAACTCCCTTTCTTGCCTCTCCAAAGTAGATCTTATAAGCCCTCCTTTCATGGAACCCTACCCTCCCTGGAGTTTGCATCCACTGCTGCACCAAGGGCTCTGTCCCCCCTCAGGCCTCAAGGGGCTTTCCCTAGGTAAATACCCACTATTTATACCTTTCTAATGCAAGTATCATGGAATTCTCTGGGTTAGATAGCTAGCTATCTCTGTATTTCTCACTCTGTATCTCTGAGTCTTTTTGTTCCTTCCTCCATCTTTCCTCTGAATCTCTCTCCTCTCCTCCCCTCTCTTCTCTCTCCCCCTTCTCTCATTTCCTCTCCTTCTCTCTCTGTCTCTCTCTCTCTGTCTGTCTGTCTCTTTGTCTCTCTGTGTCTCTCTGTGTGTGTCTCTCTCTCTCTGTCTGTCTCTTTGTCTCTCTGTGTCTCTCTCTGTCTCTTTGTCTCTCTGTCTCTCTATGTCTCTCTCTGTCTCTCTGTCTCTTTGTCTCTCTGTCTCTCTGTCTCTCTCTCTCTCTCTCTCTCTTTGTCTCTCTGTGTCTCTCTCTGTCTCTCTCTCTCTGTCTGTCTGTCTCTTTGTCTCTCTGTGTCTCTCTGTGTGTGTCTCTCTCTCTCTGTCTGTCTCTTTGTCTCTCTGTGTCTCTCTCTGTCTCTTTGTCTCTCTGTCTCTCTCTTGTATCTATCCCTTTAGATCTGGGAACTCCAGGAGGGCAGGGCTTATTGAAGCACAGACCTTGGCACACTGAGGTGCCAGTAGGAGTGATGACCCTTCCTGCCTGTACCAAGTTTTTGATGCACATTTTGATCAGAGCCCCTCAGGAACCACTCAGTAGGACAGGCTCCATGCAGAGTCTGGACCAAGAGCCCCAGGACTGGGGTGTGAATCCTGTCTTTCACTTCCTTCTCCGTGGGTAATGCTGGCCAGGTCCTTTCCCGAACATGAGAGGATTGGACTACTTGACCTTGAACCTATATTTCGACTCCATCTGAGTCATTTTATAGCTGGGGAAGTTGAGGACCAGAGTAGATATAACCACAGGCTCTTAAGTGCTAAATTTTTAACAACTGACTCAATGAATGAATGAATGAATGAATGAATGGGCTGCTTTTCAGAGATGGACCAATAGGCTCTAACTACAAGTTTGAGGGGCCTGGGAGCAGGGAGACCATAACCCTAGGAGTCCTCCAGAGGGGAACTGAGAGCAAAGACAAGGGGCCGATGGGCCAGCTCTCAGCCCCGAGTCCCATCTGCAGGATGTCAGACAGGGCCCGGGGGGCTCCCCTGACTGGCCGGCTCACTCGGTGGCCCAGGAGAAGGTGGCTTGTGATCGGGCCTCATGGCCCAACGAGAGCAGAGCTGGAGAAGGCAGCGGGAGACTGGATCTGGCCTTGGCCCATCAGCTTCGGCCAGTTCCCAGCTGACTGACCTTGGACAGCAGCAGCCCCAGCAACAGCAGGGGGAGCCAGAGTCAGACAAGGGTGCTGCTCTGGGCTGGGTAGGAGGAGGCGGGGCAGGGGTTGGGGGGTGGGGAGGGGGGGGGTCCCGCTGCCAAGGCAGGCAGCACAGGGCTTTGCTCCTGCTTCCTGCAAACAATCCATCCGCTTGGCTGGCGTGTTAATTTGCGTTGCGTCTTCCTTTATTAATCACACTGCTCTGCCCAGGCCTGTGTGTTTCCAATGTGTTTGTTATGACTGCGATTATGTGTGACCAGCCAGGGATCCAGCAGTCTGGAAATGGGATTTCCTCCCTTCCTCCTCGGCGCCCTTCCTCTGCCTCCTCCTCTCCCTTCCTCCTCCTTGCCTGTCCTCCACAGTGCCCTCCCTCCTCAGCGCCCTCCCTCCTCAGCGCCCTCCCTCCCCAGCACCCTTCCTCCTCCTCACCCTCCCTCCTTGGCGCCCTCCCTCCTCACTCTTCCTTTGCCTCCTCGGTGCCATTCCTCCTCCTCGTCCTCCCTCCTCCTCGCCCTCCCTCCCCAGCACCCTTCCTCCTTCCCTCTTGCTCCAGCTCCAGATCCCGGCTTGGGATTCCTGGGCTACTTGGGCTTATCCTCCAAGGGCTGACATTTGTGTTTGGGTTCTTGTGGGTAAAGAGGAGGGAGGGAGCTCCCTGCCACCTCCTGTCCGTGCCCTGCAGGGGCCTGATGGCTGCCCTCGGGACCAAAGAGCGAGGAGATGAGGAAAGGACTCATCCCCTGGGGTATTGGCTTCCTGGGAGACTCAGAAGGATTACAGGAGGGCTCCCACAAAGGAAGTAGACGGAGAGAACTAATCCTAGACAAACACAAGAAGCCCATAGAACGTCACAGTTGGGAAGGGCCTTGGAATGGAGGATGTGGGATGTCACAGCTGGGGAGGACCTTGGAACGGAGGATGTGGGATGTCACAGCTGGGGAGGACCTTGGAACGGAGGATGTGGGATGTCACAGCTGGGGAGGACCTTGGAACGGAGGATGTGGGATGTCACAGCTGGGGAGGACCTTGGAACGGAGAACAAGGAGTGCTTTAATTGGAAGAGACCTTGGGACACAGAATATGGAATGTCACAGTTGGAACAGAACCAAGAACGTAGAGCATAGAATGTCAGAGCTGGATGGAAAACAGACCGGGACCTGCCTTCCTCCCTGATTGGCCGGTCAAATCCTCCCATCATCTGAGGTGTTTGGGCCTTCTCAGCCAAGCCAGTGGGTCCCCTTCTAGATCTAAACTAACCTCCCATAGGAGCTTCCCCTCAAGATTTCCTTGTCCTCATTCCACTCTTTTAAGGTCCCTCCCAGGCTCTTCTTCGGCCCCTCATTTGTAGGAGCCCCCCGGGCCAAGGCCTTTGAGGAGAGAGTCCTGGGCTCCTGCCAGGAGGACTGAGAGAGGCAGGTCAGGCAGCTGGTCAGTTGGTCAGCCAAGCTCATGTAAGGAAATTTTGGCAGAAACATGGTGAGAAGCTTGGTGAAAATCAGACCTCAGTTATCCAGGTACCTGTGGGAGCTCTCTCTGTCTTGTTCTGTGTCTCTGTCTCTGTCTCTGTCTCTTCCCGTCTCTCTCTTTTTCTGTCTTTCTCGTCTCTGCCCCTCTTGCTCTCTGTCTTTGAGTGTGGCTCTCTTTCTATCTCCCTTTGTCTTTGTCTCTGTATGTCCAGTCACTGTCTCTGCCTCTCTTTCTGTGTGTCTTGATAATTTTATCTTTCAGTCGGTGTTGAAACCAACAAGAATCATCCTGTTCTAGATCCGCTTCCCATCGGTGTTGACCCGTAGCCCGGTTGTGCATCCTGGATTTGGAAGGACCAATTTCAAAGCGCTTGGAAGGAGAACGGTGTGCGGTCAGCCCAAACACGCCAGGAAGGATGGGAACTCTGAACAGTCGAGAAGATCCAATTCCATTTGGGAGGGAAAGAAGAAGAGACCTAAAATGTGTGTTCCGGCTGCCCAAGGAGCAGCCTGGAAAAGACGGAAGCCGGGAAATGTGGTTGCATGAGCCGAGGCTGGCCAGGAAGGAAAGGGTGACCCAACATTCTTTTCTGCTCGTTTAGCTTTTGACTGCAGTGGAGAGAGACCAAGGCTCCCTCGGGGGTAAGCGGGCTAGTGATAACCAACAGTGGAGGGAGAGCCATCAAATGGGTCTGGCCAACTTTCCCAAAAAGGAAGAGAAGGGCACTGCAAACCTTAGGCCGGTGAGCTCGCCTTGGACTTTGGGCTGGAGCAGACTCTGGGCCAAATAGGTGTGCGGCTTTATTTTTCGGGAGGCCGACTACTACTTTAGGTGCAAAGGAAGGAGAAAGGAAAAACCATGGCTATGCTGTGTGCCAGGCGCGGTGCTAAGTGCTTTATATTCTCTCCTTTCAGCCTCACGGCAGCTCCGGGAGGTAGCTCTGTTATTATCCCTGTTTTGGAGTTGAGGAAAGTGTCACCCAGGTTGATGGAACTGCCCCAAATCAGAAAGCTAGTCAATTTCTAAGGCATTGTAGACCTAAAAGCCTCCACTGGTACACTGACCACCACCTGTCAGCCATTGTAGACGCCATTAGCTCACAGCTAAGGTGCATCCTGAGGTGACCTGAGCAATAGGTAGCCCTCATTGTTCCCATAAGCCTCTCTCATGACTTCTGTGTCCATGGTCTCTGTGCTGGCCAAGACTTGGCCCACACTGGGCAGTTTGAGCGTCTGTCCCGCCTGCTGTGACGTCTGGCTGGGGTGCTGTTGGGTTCTTTCAGAAAGAGCAGAGCTCCTTACCTTTGGATGGGGGGACCCTCTCCTAGGAGGAGAGGAAGGCTTGGAAGTTCTGTCTCCTTGGCGAGAGGAATCCCCTCCCCCTCCCCTTAGCCCCCATTCTCCATCTCTGCAGCTAAGCCACGATCAGGGAATGACCATTTGGGCCCCCCCCAGCCCCCCCATCATCCACCAGCTCCAAGGTTCAGGCTTTCCTGTTTTTTTCTCCCCTGAATCCTAAGTCTGAGTGGGTGGGGAAAAGGTCTATACCCCGCCACATCCAGCTGGGTCTTTAGCTTCATTGTGTCTCCTGGGTGCTCGGCTCCATTCCTGGCCTTTTAATATGTAAATGAGCAGCTCCTCAAAGCCCTGCATTCTTTCCTTGCAGGGAAGGAGCTCCAAGGATCAGAAGGTGGGGCAAGGATCTACTCAGATGTAAAGGGGCTGGCCCCAGTGAGGTATGAATGCAGGCTCCATGAGCTGCCCCCCTTTCAGGGCGCTCTGTGACCCACCTCTCAAGCCAGGCTGGGAGAGAGCCGGCCCACTCCACGTGTTCGGGAAGGGCTTCCTACTAGATTGCCTCTAGTCATGTCCCAAGTGTTCCCGGAGAGCCCAGGTACAGCTTTCTCCAGGCTCTGGCTAACAGGGCGGCCTTTTTGCCCATTTAGAGAGAGTGTGCCCTGATCTGAGTACAGCATCTGGCAAAACATCTCCTATTTTGGTAAATAAGGTGGAGAGAGACGGGCTGGGCACGAGACCAATTAGGGCAGTCATGGTTGGAAGGAAGTCTCCAAAGATGACGGGGGATCCGGGCTTGGGGCTGGGCTGGTTAGCGCTTTTTGTCACTAACAATATCTAGCATGGCTATAGCCTTTTCAGATTTGTTATTCTCTCCTTTGATCCTCACAATAACCTTGGGAAGGAAAGGCTGTTATCCTTATTTTGTAATTGGAGAAACCCAGACAGTGACTTGACCAGTCACCTAGCTAATAAATGCCCAAGGCAGGATGGGAATTGAGGTCTTTTTGACCCGCTTGTCTGTCAGACTTGGAGGGAGGTGGCGCAATGTGGAGTGGGAACTTCCAAGGCGACTTTGGAGCAGGAAGGATTCGCCTCAGATCAGCCAGGGCCAGAATTGGGGTCGGAGGCACAGATTGTGTGGCAGGAAGGACGCGTTCATCATACTGAAAAATGAGCACTTGGAGTTGGCCAAGGCGGGGGGGGGGGGGGGGTAGAAATAACTTTGCCATTTGGGGTGGGATTTCCCCCTTCTGCTATGGACTGTAGCAGCCACTGGGCAAGGCTGGACCGAGCTATTCCAGTCTTTTTTTTGCTCCAACACTTTGGCCCAAGGTCCCTCCTGGTTGTGCTTCTGGATCTCCTTCTTTGTGCCCGAGGCTACAGCCTGGGATGTTTGTCCTGAGATTTGTTTGTAGCCTTTGTGAGGTGGTGGTGGTGGTAGGGAGGCAGTGGCAGACCGTCCCTACAGTGAAGCATTGGGTTCTGTAGAATGGGTGAGCTCTTTGCCAGTTTTTACCTCCCTGCCTTTCAGTTGTGGAAAGCAGGGAAACGTGGCTTTGGGAGGCCCTTGAGGAAGGGCCTTGACAGAAGTTAGAAGGCTTGCTGGACATAGCCAGCTCCCCTCTCTCCCCGGCCTCCTCCCCATTCTTTCGGGGCTGCTCAGCAAAAGCCCCCTTCAGAATGCCTCAGAGGAATCCCCAAATGCCCAGACTGACAGTGACCTTGGCGGCAGTAGTAGTGCCCAGCTGGCACGACCTAGATCTGACTCTCACACACACACAGACATGGACACACACAGGCACAGACAGACACAGACACTCACCCACAGACTCACAGATACACACCCACAGACACACACGCAGACATAGACACCGACACAGACATAGACATAGATATAGACGTAGATACACACACATACACAGACATGCAGACATAGACACAGACACATACCTGGAGGTAGCGGTGCAGCCTCTGGGGGGGCCAGACAACATGGTTCTGGGCAAAAATCCCTGAGTGCTCCAAGTGGACGGAAGCTTAGAGGCTGGAGCCTCCCCTATGAGAAGTGGGAAGGCGCTCAGCATGTAGGGCAGCATTGCTGGGACCTGGAGGGAGCAGGTATTCCCAGTGGGAGGACCTCAGTGGCAGTTTTGGCAAACTCTCAGATTATGTGGATGTGGAAGCCGAGGCAGCTGGGAAAAATGCGATGACTTGCTTAATGTCACCCAGTTTGGATGCAGCACAGGCTAGTGTAGACCCCGTCCCCTCATTTTTCCTTCAGCCTTCCCCACTACTGTTAGAGCCAGGGAGGGGGGATTCCTGCCACATCTTACCGGCCCATGCTGTCTCTGCCAGCAAAGCTGGAGTCTGGGAGCTCGGGGGGGGGGGGGTGGACCCAGTGATCCCCTGCCCCGACCCCCAGGAGAACTGTTCTTCCCATCAATGGGTCTGGGAAGGTTAATGGCATTCCCAGGAAGGGCCAGGGATTAGGGGAGCCTGGGCCGGGGAGCCAGATTCCATCACCTCTAGTGAGTTTTCCAGAACTCCCCCCCATTGCCCCCCAATGCCTGGCCCTGCTGACTGAGCTGGGCCCCAGCAGGGGACAGGGCGTGTGCGAGGAGCCCCTTCCTCCCCCCGAGTCCACGGGCCGGGATCCTGGCGACACATGGTTGGCCCTGAGGGCCGTGGCGGAGGAGGGCCACGGCCTCCCTGGGGTTGGGCCGGGGCGGGCGGGGGGAGAGGAGGAGGCTGGGGCCGGACAATTACAGAGGAGACACATTCCTCGGGAATCCACATCTGGGATGAACCGGAGCTGGGGCCAGCCCCCTAATCCATCCCAGATGCGCGGGTGAGGAAAGAGCTCGGGGAGGGGGGGAGCAGATGTGAGCGGGCCCCGGCCCACGGGCAGGCTCGGGGAGGGCGGGCGGCATCTTCCAGACACTGGCAGGCACTCCTCCCAAGGGGCTCCCACCTGGCCCGCTTCCCGGGCCTAGAACTGGGAAGAGGCTGAACGAACACCGGGGGGGGGGGGGCCTCGTCGGTCCGGGAGAGGGCCTTGGCTCCTGGCGCCCACGGGCAGAACCTTGCCTTCGGATGCCCAGTGTTGCTGCGCTGGCACCTCCCATTTCCAGACATAAGGATGGGAGGAGCCTCATCCGGGGCCAGTTGTAGCTTTTCCTGGGCTGTGTGCCCAGCTCCTGGTGACTGCTGGCCTGACCCGGCCAGGAAGAAGCACTCACCCAAAGGTGCCGACCAGCTGTGGGCTCCCCCATCCCAAGGACCGGAACCGGGATCTGCCCCGTGTCCCAGCTGGCAGCGGCCCGTAGCCTGGCAGAGGGCCCCGGTGGGAGGACGTTTCCTGGGGGCCTTCGCAGGGAGTTGGAAGGGCAGGGACATGATGGTTGGGCCCAAGGTCCTGGTGGCGGGGAAACCAAACTGGCTCCTCTCCTGTGCTCCCCCGGGGCGCGCAGCTGGCAGCAAGGAAGGGAGACTCACGGGGAGCATCTGCTTGCTCCCTGCATGAAGAATGAATGACATAAAAGGAAGGCACAGGGCAGCCATTAGGTAGACCTGAGTTTCAATCTGAACTCAGCCAGTCAATACTTATATCTGTATCAAAGAAAGGTAGGGGCGGGAGTGGAGCTGGGGGCGCAGGACAAGTTCTCCCCATCTCCCTGTCCCCAAGGGCACAGCTCCCTCACCCTCTGCCCCCCCCCAAGTCCATCCTTGTTACAGCGACCTCATTTCCCAGAGGATCTGAGGCTGTTGAGCAAGGGAAGGAAACAGAGGCAGAGGCAGAAGAGGCCGAAGGCTGAGCTGGGCCTCGCTTGGCTCCAAGCCTCCCCACTGCGCGACTCTGGCCACTGCCCCTACCACCACGTCCTAGTTTGGGTTTTGGAGCTCATGCGGGCGGCAAGGCTGGAGCCGGCCTGCCCCGAGTGGGGCCCACGCGGATCACCTGCCGCTCCATGTAACCGATTCCTGCTGTGGGAGCGGCTGGGGCCGTCAGGTGGGGGCCTGGGAGATGCGGGCGGGGAAGTGCCCAGAGAGCAGCAGATGGCAGCAGAGCACTGTGGTGGAAGCAGCGCCCCCTTCTCCTCCCCCCCACCCCCCCAGCTGGCTACAAGGAAGGCTCTTCTGCCTCCTTCTAGCTGGCCTATGATGGACTCTGGGGAGGGCATCAGAGGCCCGAGACACCTGTAGCCTGGGTTGGCAGGGATGGGCTGGGGGAGAAGTGGGGCCCAGTGAGGGACAACAGGAGGGGGAGAGGAAGAGAGATTGGGGCAGAAACCCCCGGAGGCTTGGAGACGGAGATAAGAAAACAGAAAGACCAACAGAGCACGTTGGGGAAGGAGTGGGCACAGAAGCACAGAGATGCAGAGCCTGGCACGGGGGGGGGCAAAGAACCAGGTGAAGAAGGACACAAAGGGGAAGCTGCCTCTGGTCTCCCTTCTTGCTGCTTGTGCCACAAAAAGGCCTTTGGGGATTGTACCTAGGAAAGCCCCCCAATAGACAGACCATGTTCACCATTACCTGACTTCCCAATGGCCTTCAGGACTCCCCACTGTTACCCAGAAGACCCCACCACTGTCCCAGGCACCGTGTACATTTCTGAAATACAATCCCCTCAGGCTCCGATATCTGTGGGACAGGATAGGGAGGTTCCTCCCTCCCAACAAGAAGACCACAGCCCGGGCCATGTGGATATGTGCTAGCTGAGAGCTGGGGGAACCCATGGGGGAGGGGAGGCAGTTAGAGTGTGTCCCATGGGTGCATGAAGCAAGCCCTGAGGTTGTGGCCAGGTCCCATCAGGGCCCCTTCTGCCTCCAGTGAAAGGGGCTTCTTTCCTCATGAGACGCCTTCTCCCGGAGAACAGACAACAGCCGGAGTGTGGGGGATGGAGCCAGAGATCTGGGCCTTGTGGCCTTCTCTGGGCTTTTCAGTCCCGCCGGGCTGGCCCCGCTTGCCAGCACCCACTCTGAGCGCCCACCGGCGAGCTTTTCCTCCCTCCCACGCCTCCCACCGAGAGGCCCGACACGGCCGAGGTTTGAGGGGAAGCACCAGATGGCAACAAAAGGTAAGAAATGTGCCCTAGTTAAGCAGTCACCCCCAGCTACCCCTGCCTTCCTTGGCAGACTCGTCCCGAAACACCTGGGCGCCATTAGCTCCCATCTCCCCACAAAGACACCCCTGGCTTTCCCCGGCACCACCGTGGAGAGGATCAAACTCAACTCGGTCTCTACTGCTGCACACGCTCTCAGCGTCTGCCCCGGCCCAGGTGGGCCCCGCTTCCCACAGCCAGCCAGCATTGGCCCCTGCGGGGGCCCTGGGCAGAGCTTGGTCCGTTAGGACACATCTGGGAGTGTGTCAGAGTGTGTCAGAATACGTGTGGATGTGTGTGTGCGAGTGCAGTTGTGTATAAGAGTGTGTGTAAGTGTGCAGCCGTGGATGTATGTGGATTGTGAGTGTGCGGATGGGTGTGGGAGTATATGTGTGTGTATCAGTGTGTATGCACGTGGATGTGTGTGTGTGTGTGTGTGTGTGTGTGTGTGTGTGTAAGTACAGGGGAGTGTATGTAAGTGTATGCATGTGTGGATACGTATATCAGTTTATCTAGGAGCATATGTGTGTAGGAGGAAGTGTGAGTATGTAGGGGGGAGTAGCAAGGTACAAATGAGGCTCAAGACCTGGGGGATGATCGAGTCCACTCTTGCGCCATCCCCTCACCCCATATAACAGGGGAAGAACCTTATACCTTCAGGACTTTGACTCTTTCTTATTTCTAGTCTCAAGCTCTTGCAGAAACCTTGGCCCTGTACTTGGCACAACGTCTGGCACATAATAAGTGCTTAATTTCAGAAAGACTCAGGAAGACCTGAATTCAAATTTGACCCCAGACATTTACAACTATTTCACCTGTGCCTGCCTCAGTTTCCTCATTTGTAAAAAGAGAATATTAACAATACCTATCTCCTAGGGTTGTTCTGAGGATCAAATGAGATCATCTTTGTTAAAAAAAAGTACTTAGTAGCACTGTTAAAAGCACATAGTAGGGTCTATAGAAATGCTTTTTCCCCCTTCCCCTTTCCTTTCCCCTAATAAGTGTCACCCATCCTTCCTTCCTTCCTTCCTTCCTTCCTTCCTTCCTTCCTTCCTTCCTTCCTTCCTCCCTTCCATCTCTCTCTCTCTCTCTCTCTCTCTCTCTCTCTCTCTCTCCCCCCTCCCCCTATATATTTACCTACCTGTCTTCCAGCTCTAAATCTGTGTTCTGATGAATCAAAGATGAGTCCAAATTTCCAAGCATGGGTGTCTGGGAAGATGGCACTCACATTAGCAGCGGGAGCCAACACAGCCTATGAAGGCTTCATGGAGGAGGTGGCCTCGGAGGGAAGAAGGCACATGCGGAGTACTTTGGACAAAGCCCCTCATTGGATCGGACAGTTCGGCAAGGTAGGGACTCTTCTGGCCTCCATTTCACTAAGAAGGATTCAGGTCAGGGCTAAGGCGGTCCGGGTCTTCTTAATCCAGAGAGACAGAGGCAGAACCTGCCCCGGAGGCCCTTGACTTTGGCGGCTGCTTTGTCTGGGCAGCTGATGAGTCGAGGTGTCCGGGTCTGCTTGGGTGGGGTTTTGTCCCCTCGGGGGACTTCTGAAGTCAGTCCCCGGACAGCAGCTTCTCATCAGAGTTTGTAAGGGGGGTAAAAAAGAGCTCACAAATGAAATCTATTTCTAACAGTCGTAATCTCGAGTCTGCCCAATTTGCTCTTCCTCTGCTGGAGTCTGGGAGAAGACTAGAGAGCAGGGAAAGTGCTAAAGTGGAGAGTGATGATACCCTCAGGACAAATAAAGAGGCAACTTCAAACCAGCAGATGCCGCTGAAAGCCCCAGCGCAGGAAATGTCTGCAGAATCAATGGAGGATTTATAGGGGCTCGGGGTTGTCGGTTTTACAAGAAAGTTCCACGAGTCCAGGGGGTAGGAGGCTGGCCTAGCGGGCTGCAGGAGGCTGGCGGGAGGGAGGCCGGGGCCTGATTTCTCTGGATAAGCCCAGTGGCGATAGTACCCCAGCCATGGCCCCAAGTCCGCAGGAGATTCCGGGCAGCCCCAGGTACCATGTGGGGATGGGCACTTGAGGGTGGGATCTCAAACACCCCTGGGCACCAACAGTTACTTCATTGTATCAGGAATCCGTGAACAGTGCCAGTTCCGAGCACGTCGATGTTTACGAGGCCGATACTACAGATTTAACGTCCATTTTATGGGTGAGAAAACTGAGGCTCCTCAAAGGCAAATGAAATGACTCGCCCCTGGCCACACAGCTAGTGGGTATCAGAGAGGGAATTTAAGCCGAAGCCTTTCCGAAGCCAGGTCCGGCAAAACTCGAGCATCAAAAGGGCGGCTAGCAGCCACCCAGTCCAGCACTTTAACCCTCTAACATGGCCCACCAGTGGCCGCCCACCCTACCCGAAGCTCCTTCCCCACAAAGATGGCTGCCATTCTTACAGTACTTGTGAGTTTACAAAAAGACTTCACCTCCGTGATCTCATTTAAGCCTCGGGGAGGGGGGTAATGGGGATTGTGGGCATGATTCCCATAATGAACTTGGCCCCGGTATTGATCTCGTGACAGGTGGGCCACAGGCAGAGCGCCCGTGGGCAACGCCAGCTCCTCCGATCGGGGCATGGGTGGGACAGAGGCCTAGATGGTTATGGGACATGTGGGGGTGTTTCCCAGCATGCCCCTTGGCACCAACACAGCCCCTGGGGCAGGTGTACCAGTGGCAGAAGGCCAGTCGTACCCTGTGCAAACACGCAGTAATGTGAAATCCCTAACAAGAATAATAATTACCATAATTAAGCCTCTCCAGAGAAGCTGTAACTTTCTCAGAGAACTTTCTCATCAGCTCACAGGATCTGTGGGAAGAGGGTTGCACAGACAGCGTGGGATATGCCCGGCCTGCTGTTCTGGGCTGTTTGGGGAAGGCCGCATCTAGAACCTTAGTGGATCTGTTTCCTGTGATTTGGGTCTCCGGTGAAATCCTGGGGAGTAAGAGCTATCTATGGAGTGATGGTGAAGAGTAGAAGGGAGAAGAGAAGGGCTTTAACAGGGGGGCGGGGCTAGGTCAGGGTGAGAGATGAGGAGGAGAAAGGGCGTCGTTACCAGTACTTAGAGGATCTTGGCAACAAAACGGGTCTCCATCAACTGGGACTAGCTGAAAGCGCGGGGTGGGAGGGTATGAGTATCTACCTGATCTCATGGATGTGGCCATTCCCTCCGCGACTTCAGGCGGCAACCTAGCATGTGACGGCTTGTCCGTGACCCCCCGTAAGATTTCCATGGAGTCCACCCAAGGGGCCGGGGGCCTTCTTCGCTTCCCCCCAACAGCGTGTGCCTGGACTGCAGGAGCTCCTGGCTTTTGAGCACACGTGTCCCCAATGAGCTCCTTTCTCCCGATTTGTTCATTTTCCTCATCCTCGTTTGTCGTGTGTTGCAGCTGGCGCGCCTCTGTCCTGGGCCTCTGTCTCCACTGCCCCCATTCTCACTGTGCAGAGACCATCGTCCTTCGTAACTCCCAGTCATACAACATCCCTATTAAAATATTGATATGAAAAAGAGCCTGTAGTTACCGACAGAAGAATCGAGCTCAGAAAAAGGCAATGATTTCCTGAGATTATCCAGCTAGTACCATCAGTCAGAATATCTGGCACAACATTCAACACAAATGCCCAATGGAAGTGAGAATGCAATTCGTCAGTAGGAGCGAATTTTTCATTATTGATTTAGTAAAATAGTCTGGAGAGACTTGAAAGGGTCAGTCATTTGGTTATATTTTAATTGACATTGAATATTAACCGACCTCTGAGATTAAAATGGGACCTATTGGGCAGGTGGGTCCCATGCCCTAGGCGCTGGGCCAAGATGAAAATCATACCTACCCACAAGGGTCCAGCTTTCGAATGGAGGAGATGAGAAGGAAAAGTTAATGTACACTGCAGGAATATAAACAATTAGCATTTATAAAGCATTGGCTACATGCCCATGAATAAACATACACCCATAAAATGGTTAAATCCAAAGTAGTTTGGGAGGGAGGGTATCAGCACTTGGGTGGGAGACACCACGAAAAGCTTTCATGTATCATCATCATCATCCTCCATCCATCCATCCATAGGAGACAGTTAGGGCACTCAGTGGATAGAGTACTAGGTCTGGCGTTAGAAAAACCTGAGTTCGAATCCAGCCCCAGGCGCTTAGTGGCTGTGTGACCCCGTTTGCCTTACTCTACCAGAGAAGGAAAGGGCAAACCAATCCTGTACCTTTGCCAGCAAAAGTCCTGTACGGTATGCTCCATGGGGTCACAGAGTCTTGATTAAATCATAACATACATATATACCTACATACACGGCTCACCGGTTGTCCTTCTAACAGTGTGTCATCGTCTCATTGTGGATAGGCCAGATTCTTTGAATCTCTTGGAAGGGGGCTGTGATCTTCTGGGTTCTGGCCCACAATCATCACTAATGATAATTGATGGCAATTGTAGAGTGCTTTCAGGTCTACACTGCCCCGTTCAGATGTTATCTCAGTTGGCGGGAGTGTTGGTGGACCTAACCATCCATGTACAATTCCTCCGGGCTTGCTCTCCTCCTTCACTCTGTTGTTTTCACTTCCGCTACTATTCCTGAATTTGCAGTCTCGGCTGTGACAGCTTTTTCCAATGGGTTTCTCATCATCCACCCCCCCCCCCATCCTGCCCTTGCCTTAAAGTTACCAAGTGTCAAGCGACACTGCTTTCGATGGGAAGGATTTGTCAGCTTCCATTCTATCTCCTCGTCTCCTGCGATAGATGATGTCTAAGCTGCCATTATTTTCATGGCGATCTTTCTGCCAGTGCTTATCATGAGCACCACGATGCTCAAAGGCCAAACATCCCATGAAATGGCGTCCCTTTTTCTCTGGGGCATGTGAGAAAACAACGCGTTGACTCTGCTTCTCCAAGGGGAATCCATGGGCCTCAATTTCCTTGCGTTGCCATAACCTTCAGGCTCCTGTTTTACTTCATCGCTTCTTTTCCAAGAGAATGGCCACTCATGGTCCTAGGATGAGGAGGCAGCATTTCAAGCCCCCGTAGCCAGGTTCAATTTTTGCAACACTGAAAAATAGAAAAAGAGTGGGGTTCGAAGCAACCTCTTCCCATTTTGGAGAAGTCTCCCAATGGTGCTGCAGATGTGGAAGGGGATACCGAGGACTGACAGTCATTTTCTGCTTGTCTTTGTGCTGTGGATCGCCCCCGTTAAAGCCGTCTGGACCCGGGGCTGACCTGCAGCACTGAGCGTCTCCATCGCTCCATTGTTAACTAGGCTGCTCTTTAGCACAGATGGGAGATTGGTTCTGAGATATACTCTTCAAGAACCAGGGGCTCCTCCAAGACCCAATCAGAGGCCCCGGTGGGAATGTTATTCTGCAATATAAAATGACAGGAGGCCTTCAGAGAAACTCAGCGAGATTTGTTTGAACTAATGCACGGTAAATTGTGCAGAACCAAAAGAACGATCTCCACAACAATTCGAGTTGAGGTAAATGAAAAACCAAAACCAAATACTGAGAGGAAGCCAGACTTGGAGGGATTGGCCTGGAGGATGAGAATGATGGGAGGCTTCTAGTCTGGGATTAGAGACTAGGACCGTGGGGGGCTTGTTACAGAGGATGGGGCAGTAGGGGGATTGGGACAGTTACCGATGTAGTTAAAAAGCACGTTTGGAGAAGGCCCATGTGAGCTCTGCTCTGGGATAAAGCGCCTCTGGCTTGGTCCCACGTCCCCTCTGGAGCCTCACATATCCCCCACGTGTCTCCCACCTTCAGCAGCCTAGAAATCTTAGAGAGCTTTTGTTTTGTTTGCATGGTTCCCATTCTCCCCCTGAAGGTTAAACCTGGGTCCCGCTCCCACCCCCACGCACGTACACTGTGCCAAATAAGGCTTTCTGAAGTCCCTACTGTGTGAGACGCACGAACCCAGGCCCTGTGCCTCCCGGAGCTCACAGTCTGGCTGGGAGCTCGAAATATAAACAACCAGGTATCGACAAGTCACAGCCCAGGTCCCCTGACAGGTAACATCACAGGAACCACCCCAGAGAGAGGGAGGGGCACTGGAGTCCTGAAAGAAGCCAGGAGGCAGAGGAGGGGGTGCAGAGCATCCCCGGCAGGCTCTTCCCCCGTCCTACTTTTCTCCTGACCTCTCTCATGACTATTTCCCAGACTCCTCTGCTCCAGCCGCACCCCTTCCCTCCCTCCTAATATTGGAACTCCCCAACGTTCTTTGGCTCTGCTTTCACTCCCCTCCCTCCCTCTGCGATCTCTGAGGAGAGACACGCGGGAAGCCTGTGCATGGAAGTGACCTCGAGCTTGCCTTTTGTTTCTTGGCAAGTAGACCCCAAAACTTCACAAATGAGACATTTTGAAGAACTGGAATAAAGGGTGTCATCCAAAAAGGGATGAGTGAACGTGGCACCGGGCCAGTCACCTGGTGAGAATGGGAGAGGAACTGATGGACATTACCCATGTGCTCCGTGGGGCCTGGGAGACATCTCTAGGAAACAGAGGCACGCCTCCAGCACCGAGCAACCCAGCCCCGCCCCTCCCCATCTGACTTCTGAGGGGGAGCGACCAGGGGTTACACAGGAAGGGCAGGAGTGGATGGGCTCTAATCTGTACCGTTGGAGGGAGGGCGGCACACTGGTGAGATCATCAATCAGAGCTCCAGTCTCCCAAGGCTTGTTAGACATAAGTCCTACCAGCAGACTTTGATTTGTGAGCCATCCACACAGCCATGGAAGTTGGGGGAGGGGGGGTGAGCTCACCCAACTCTTCCACCCGGACCGGGACCCCCACCTGGCCCCGGGCCACGCTCCTCCATACTTGAAGAGAGTCTCCCTCCTGAGGCTGGCCCCACCCCAGGCAGCCAGAACACCCCGCTCCCAATTACTAACCGAGGCTTTGTTTTGAAATGCAAATAGTTTGTAATCAGAGTGGGAAGGAAGAACCAGACACCTCATCCCTTTTTCCTGAATGAAGCCAGAAGCTGGACTTTTAGAGAACTTTCTTTTTCTTTCTTTCTTTCTTTCTTTCTTTCTTTCTTTCTTTCTTTCTTTCTTTCTTTCTTTCTTTCTTTCTTTCTTTCCTTCTTTCCTTCTTTCCTTCTTTCCTTCTTTCCTTCTTTCCTTCTTTCCTTCTTTCTTTCTTTCCTTCTTTCCTTCTTTCCTTCTTTCCTTCTTTCCTTCTTTCCTTCTTTCCTTCTTTCCTTCTTTCCTTCTTTCCTTCTTCCTTCTTTCCTTCCTTCCTTCCTTCCTTCCTTCTTTCCTTCTTTCTTTCTTTTCTTTCTTTCTTTCTTTTCTTTTTTTCTTTCTTTCTTTCTTTCTTTCTTTCTTTCTTTCTTTCTTTCTTTCTTTCCTTCTTTCCTTCTTTCCTTCTTTCCTTCTTTCCTTCTTTCCTTCTTTCTTTCCTTCTTTCCTTCTTTCCTTCTTTCCTTCTTTCCTTCTTTCCTTCCTTCCTTCCTTCCTTCCTTCTTTCCTTCTTTCTTTCTTTTCTTTCTTTCTTTCTTTCTTTTTTCTTTTCTTTCTTTCTTTCTTTCTTTCTTTCTTTCTTTCTTTCTTTCTTTCTTCTTTCTTTCTTTCTTTCTTTCTTTCTTTCTTTCTTTCTTTCTTTCTTTCTTTTCCTTCCTTCCTTCTTTCCTTCCTTTTTCCTTTTCTCTTATCTCTCTCTTTCTCTCTCTCTCTCTCCCTCCTTCCTTCCTTCTTCCTTCCTTCCTTCCTTCCTTCCTTTTCTCTTATCTCTCTTTCTCTCTCTCTCTATCTCCTTCCTTCCTTCCTTCCTTCCTTCCTTCCTTCCTTCCTTCCTTCCTTCTTCTCTTATCTCTCTCTCTCTCTCTCTATCTCCTTCCTTCCTTCCTTCCTTCCTTCCTTCCTTCCTTCCTTCCTTCCTTCCTTCCTTTTTCTCTCATCTCTCTCTTTCTCTCGTTCTCTCTCTCCCTCCCTCCCTCTCCCTCTCTCTTTCTCACTCTCTCTGTCTCTCTCTCGGTCTCTCTCTCTCTCTCTCTCTCTCTCTCTCTGTTTTTCTCTCCTTCCTTCCTGATTTTACTGTCCCCTAAATAAAGTCTATAGCAGTTAGATGGCATACTGGATCAAGTCTCAGGTCTGAAGTCAGGAAGACTCCTCTTCCTGAGTTCAAATCCAGCCTCAGACACTCCCAAGTTGTGTGACTCTAGCCAACTCACTTCACCCTGTTTGCTTCAGTTTCCTCATCTGTCACATGAGCTGAAGAAGGAAATGGCCAACCCCTCCGCTACTTTGATCATGAATATCCCAAAGGGGGTCACAGAGATTAGCACGTGACAGAAAAACAACTGAACAATAACAACAAATGCGGTCTAAATGAAAACAAGTTAGAAACTGGCCTTCAGGGCTCTGGGTACTCCTTCACAGCTCTGTCCTTCTTCTTGGACTCTGTTCTCAGTTGCTTGGCCACTGACCAGGAGCTTTTCTACTTATCTCAAAGGGGATGTTCCTCAGATTCTTAAAGCCAATTTCCTTTGAGGTTTCTTCTTGGATCGATTCTCCCTCCCTTGTCTTCTGATGCCTCCTAGTAGATGCTTGCAGAAGACTCTGGATGCCTTCCAGTTTGGATAACCACCACCATGGCCATCACCAGCCAAGGTCTCGAGGTCTCTCCCTCCCTCAGCACAAACATTAGCGCATCGGACTTTGTTGGCTCCCCGTATGAGCTGATGCAAGACCCTGAGTGAATGTGAACGTGGTCATCGTGCAGAGCGGTCCAGTGAGCATTCAAATATGAAAGCTCAAGATGCTGAATTCAGAGACTTAGAGCACAGATAAACCTTCGGCTCTGGGGATGTGCAAATGAAAACCATATCGACCCAAGGCCACGGCAGCTTTCTGTCATCCTTCTCTCCGTCAATTGTAATATTCAAAGAGAGCAAAAGAGATCCCGAAGCAGATCATACCTTGTGTCCTCACCAATCATTGCCTTAGAATCCTTGGAAAGAAAGGGAAGTGATGAAACATACATCAGAGGTGGGACTTCAGTCTGTATTTGGGGGAAAGTCTGAAAGCCATTTGGAGGCTGCCATTTTTCAGGAAAACTGGCACCTCCGAGGCATAAATAGCATCATGGAAATTCACCTCAAAGACATGTTCTCTTTTCTGGAAGTAGCTGCAGGAAAAAGGAATCAAAGGGACTTCTGTCTTCAGATTTTAGTCCTTCATCCAAGATATAGCTGCTGTAAACAATGGACTTCCCTACATGTTACTAGAATGCTATCCTTTGTGGGAGATTTTCTTCCATTTATCTGGTTTGACTGCCCCCCCCATCATAAAATTTAGAAAACATTTGCTGCTAAATGGAGTAACTAAACATGCTTCTCCTTCCTTAATTCCATTCCTGTGAAACCCTAAATTATATCACGTGATTCAAATTTCCCTTAACTCGATAGGACCGACTCCAGGTTGAAGCAGACATTTACATACACGTACACACACCCGGGCCCCCACACGTGTGTGTATTCTTTGGAAAGAGGGATGAGACAATGCAGCTCTGGATCTCCAGAGAGCAGCAAGGAACAGAGATGCTGTTCCACACCCCTTAATACATTTGACTCTCGGCTTATTTACATACAGACCATAGATGAGCACATATACACCCTTAGATACCAAAGGATCTGTACACTAGTTATTGTCTCCCCAATTTCTGAGTCATCTCTTCTGTAGTATCTCCAGGGAGACCAACTCAGACCTGAAGACCAGTTTCAAGAGGTCCAGTAGTTACGGTGAACCCTGCTTTATACTTAGAATCTGCAGCCTTAAAAATGATTGATGACTTAAAAAAATATAACTATCCCTTTCTAATGACTTCAGCCTCACCATTCCTCCAGATAATTTAATGATAAGCAAAATAAACACCTACAGTTCAGGTACCACCTTTCTGCTTCCTAGGAAATCAAGAGATATAATGGGCAAATCACTGAACATAGAGTTAGAAACATCTGGCTTCAAATCCTACCCAAGATACTTTACTAATTGTATCATCCTGGGCAAGACATATAACCTCTCTGGGTCTCAGATTTCTCCTCTATCGAATGAGGGGGTTGAGCTTTCCAACTCTAAGTCTATAATACTCCAAAGCCCCGGACTTACATCCCACATCTGCGGCTTACTAGTGGAACCATGGTCTAATCACTTAAACTCTCTGAGCCTCGGTTTCATCTGCAGGTTGGACTGGATAGCATCTAGTCTCCTTCCATCTTTGAATCTGTAATCTTCTGAAGTCTGCTCCCAGAATTGATATTTTCCAATGTCATTTGTCTTTAAATTATTGTGGTCATCATTCTCTGATTAAGCTTAGGCTCCTTTCTCAAACATATGGAGAACCGACTCAAATTTGTAAGACTACAGGTCATTCTCCAACTGATAAATGGTCAAAGGATATGAACATGCAGGTTTTCAGGTGAAGAAATCAAAGTCATCTATACTTATAGGAAAAATACTCTTAATCAGGCTTTCTTAGAGAAATGCCAATTAAAACAATTCACACCTATTAAGTTGGCTAATATGACAAATGTTGGAGGGGATATGGAAAAACTGGGACACTAAGGCACCGTTGGAGGAGTTGTGAACTAATCCACCTGTTCCGAAGCACAATTTGGGACTATGTGTAAAGGATTATAAAACTGTGCATTCACTCTGACCCAGCACTACTTCTGAGAGGTTTATATCCCAAAGAGATTTTTTTAAAAGGAGGACAAAAATATGTACACAAATATTTATAGCGGCTCTTTTTGTGGTCGCAAAGAATTGGAATTTACATGGATGCCCATCGATGGCTGAACAATCTGTGGTACACGATTATAATGGAATATTATTATGCTGGAAAAAATTAGAGTGCTTTCTGAAAAACCCAGGAAGACTTCCACGAATTGATAAGCAAAGCGAACTGAGTGGAACAAGGAGGACACTGTACATAGTAAACAGCAATGTTGTACAGTGATCAACTATAAACGATTGAGCTATTTTCAGCGATACAGTGATCCATGACAATTCCAAAGGAGTCATGATGAAAAATGTTATCCACCTCCAGAGAAAGAACTCATGAAATCTGAGTACAGATTGAAGTCTGTTTTTTTGCTTTCTTGATTTTTCTTGTCTTATTTTTGTCTGTGTTTTCTCTTGCAATATGGCTAAAATGGAAATATGTTTTGCATAACTTTCCATATACATGAAAATTGGTATCAAATTTCTTGCCTTTGTAGGGAGAGGGGAGAGGGGAGGCAAGAACATTTTTTCAATGGTTGTTAATTGATTGTGATTCTTTAGCGAGCTGATCGTTCATAGCCCTTGACCATTTCTCCGTTGGGGAATGGCTTTTGATCTCAAGTATCTTTGATATTAAACTCTTATCAGAGAGATTTAATTTTAAAAAATCTCATTCAACCACTTCCCTTTTCATCCCATGTTTAGTAATTTTGTTTTGCACAGAAGGTTTTTTAGCTACATGAAAAATTGGCCTCTGTCCCTTCTTTGGTCAAGAATCCATCTCCTACTCAGAGCTGTGAGAATTCTAGGATCTATTTCTCTTCTAATTTTTTTTTTTACATTATGATGTTTAAGATGTATCAATTTAAAATGTGTTTTGGAATATGGTGTAAGATACTATTCTTAACCTTAGCAATTTTTGTCATATACGGAGCTCTTCCTTAAGTAACTGAGGGTTTCCAATTTATTGTACCCCTTATTATTCCCCATATCTAGTCTATTTCACCGATCAATTTCCTTTGTAAAAAATCAGTACTGGATGACTTTGATGACTGGTGCTTTATAAAATAGTTTGATTTCTGATTCGATTCCCCTTTTGTCTTTGTACTTCTTCATAATTCCCTTTGATATCTAGATATTTTATTTTTCTAAATGTATTATTATTTTGTGAAATATTTTTGATAATTTGATCAGTAGAGAATTAAAATCTTAAATTGCCTCCATATTGCTATATTTGATATATCGGCATGACCCAGCTAAGTGGTACAGTGGATGTGACACTGGACCTGAAGTCAGGAAGGCCCAAGTTCGAATCCAGCCTCAGACCCTTCCTAGCTGTGTGACCCAGGGAAAGACACTTCACCCTGTTGGCCTCAGTTTCCTCATCTGTAAAATAAGCAGGAGAAGGAAATGGCCAACCACGCCGGTATCTTTGCCAAGAAAACCATAAATGGGGTCATGAAGGAACAGGTTGTGACCATTCAATATCCCTTCAGTTACCGAATCTTTGTAATTGAATCTTACCAAATCTTTTGTGTGCTTTGATAGAGCTCTAGATAGTTTTGTAGTTATTTTGTAGTTATTTGGAATGGGATTACCATTTCTATGACTGCTTCTTACAGTTTGTTATTTTATAGAAATGCTGTTGATTTTTGAGGATTTATTTTGTGGTCTGACACTTGGCTAAAGCCAGTAATTGTTTCCATTAGGAGCTTTGCCGATTTCCTGGGATTTTCTAAGTCGTAGCATCAGCAAAAAGAGATGCATTATCTGTTTTTACTTGTCTCCATGTCTTTAATTTCTTCTTCTTGTCTTCTCGCTGCTTTGCTAGACTTTCTGGAACTGTATCAAATATAATGGAGACAGTGGGTATCTTTGCTTTTCTCCTATATTTATTGGGAAAGTTTATAAAGACGTTAAATCACTCGCCCAGATCGTATAAGTAGTAAGTGTCTCTGGTAAGATTTGAATCTAGATGTTCCTGAAGTTTCTCGTGTATTCTCATTGCTCTAAACAGAACACTGGGCCTGCAGTCAAAAAGACTTGAGGTCAGATATAGCCTCAGACACTTACTAGTTCTGTGACTCCGAGCAAGTCATTTAACCTTGGTCCGCCTCGGTTTCTTTAACTCTAAAATGGGAATAACGATCACACCTACCTCACAAAGTTGTTTGAGGGTCTCATGAAATCATTTGTGCCTGGCACATGTAATCACTGAGTCGATGATCATTCCCTTCCCCATCAACACCTTCCCTTACCCATTGCTTATTTAGCTTGTAAAATATTTTTATTTTATTAGCTTATAAAATATCTGAATATCATAAAATATCATAAGATCATAAAATCATAATATCATAAAATGATATTAAAGTGGAGCTTTCTGTACCTATACTATGTAGACAGTTTTAGCATAAATGAATGTTATACTTTCTCAAGAGCTTTTCCTATATCAAGGTAATATTGTGGGTTTGAATTTTTTGTTTTTAATATGATTAAATATGTCTAATGTTTCCCTAATGTTGAGCCACCTTTGCGTCCCTGTTATGATTGCTAGTTGGGTGTGTTGAATGACTTCTTGAATGAATCACTGGAGTCTGACAGGATTTTATCGAAAAGTTTTCAATCAACATTCATTAATGATATCCGTCTACTGTTTTCCTTGTGTGTTTTTATCTTCCTCTGGTTTAGGTATTAGGGCTAAATTTGCCTCATCAAAGAAATCTGGTTTTTCTTTCTCGGTTTTAAGAATGATTTGTATGGTATGCATACTAATTGTTTTTTTAAAGTTTGATAGAATTCTCCTATGAATCCAACAGTTTCAGAAATTTGATTGTTTATAGTTCATTTATGGCTAGTTTCATTTTTTTCTGAGACTGGATTATTTAATATTTCTATTTGGTCTTAGTTTAGATGTTTACTATTTGAGGCAATAGGTGGCACACTGGATAGAGCACTGGACGTAACATCAGCAAGACCCAAGTTCAAATCATAACCCAAACCTTTACTGGCTGTATAGTGCTAGGCACGTTACTTTACTCCTGCCTATCTCAGTTTTTTCAACTGTAAAATGGGGATAATAACAGCTCCTGCCTCCCAGGGTTTCTCTGAGGGTCAGGAGATAAATTTGTAAAGTGCTCTGCCAACCTTAAAGCCATATAGAAATTCTATCACTGTATTTTTGAAAGCATTTCTCAGTTTTGTTAGTATATAACTGTACCTCGTAGGGTCTGATAATCCATTTTATTTTTTCTGGTTTTGCTGTCCTTTTAACCTTGTTCATCTGCTATTTTGTTCATGTGATTTTTCTGACCTCTTCTTCAGATTGAGTAAAGGTATAACAGTTAAATCTTTTCAAAGAACCAAATTTTAGGGTTTTTTTTTAACACTTGCATATAGATATTTGTTTCCAATTTATCTTTTCTCTTATAATTTTAAAATATCTCCCCTTTTGAGATTATTTTACATGTGTTTCTTTGTTGCTTTGCTAATTTAAAAATGGATATTGTTTATTACTCTTTTCTTTTTCTTTTTTGTTAATGTATATTTGTGCGGATATGCTTTCCCTCCTGAGCATTGCTTTGGCTGCCTCCCAGAAATTTTTGTATGTTGTCACATCGTTATTTTCTCTCAAATAATTATTAATTGTTTCTATCAGTCATTCTTTGAACCGCTCATTATTTCAGATCTCATTGTTAAGTGCCCATTTGGGTCTAGGTCTTTTGTTTGCGTTCCCTGAATGGATTACCATTTTTATTGAGTTATGGTCTGTAAACGATGTGTTTACTATTTCTGCCTCTTTACATTTGTTTGCAATATCTCTGTGCCCTAATATATGGTCAATTTTTCTAAAAGTTCCATATGGTGCTTAGAAATGTGCATATTCTTTAGCAACTCCATTTAGAAGATGTTGTAAGTCTTTTAGCTCTGAGTTTCTCCAGCAATTTATCCAGTTCTATATTTTCCCTTTGTTTATCTTTCCATTAGACTTCTACGTAACTGAGAGAAAGACGTGGAAATCTCCTGCCTTTATTGTGTTAGTCTATCTTTTCTTATAGTTCAGTTTATATTTCCTTTATGAATTTAGATGTTAAGACATATGGAACAGAGAAGCGTGGTACTGATATTCGTTTATTGCCTAGGACTCCTTTCAGCATAATACAGCTTCCTTTGTTGATCCCTTTTTATGTTATGGATGTTTGTTTTTGCCTTGATAGTATGTTTTCGGCTCCGATTTTTGGGGATTCATCCTATATATATGGTAAATGATTTTTTTCAACTCCTCATTTTTCTTCTGTGTATATCTTAATTTTTTTTTTATTTCTTGTAAGCAACAGATTGTAGGGTTTTGTTTTCTTATCCAAGATATCATTCTTTTTCATCTTATTGGATTGTTTTATTCATTCACATTTAAAGTTATGATAATTAGCTTTATATATTTTTCTAGTGTCTGGTATGTTTCCCCCCCATTAGGATCTCCCCCCTCTCCACTTTTTTCTCTGTAAAAACAGTACTTTCTTCCTTGAATTCTTTTAGCTTAATAAACTTTTGTTCAGTTGTTTCAGTTGTGTCTTACTCTTTGTAACCCCATTTGGGGTTTTCTTGGCAAAGACACTGTAGAAGTTTGCCATTTCCTTCTGTTCATTTTTACAGATGACAAAACTGCGGCAAATGGGGTGACGTGACTTGCCCGGGGTCACATAGTGACATAGTGTGTGAGGCCAGATCTGAATTCCTGAAGAGATTCTTGCAGAGCCACCTAGCTGCTCCTTTTAGGCAATCCTGTCTCTCCCCCCCCCCCCCCCCCCCCACACACTCAAATCCAGTCTTCTTTCTGTCTCCTTACTCTCATTCATTTTTCCTTTCTCTAGTTTGGGAGTTTGGCCTTACTTATTAGTTCCTTTTATCTAGTTATTCTTTTCCCTTTGATCTAGTTATTGAATTCTTCTCCTTTTTCTTTTTCGCTCAGTTAAATGGTTGCGTAAAATCCTTCATCTTCTCCTCTCCTCCAAGTTGCTTTGTTCATTCATTTTAATAATTCCATTTTCTGTGCTTTCTTCTAAAAAGGATTTTTCTCTTCTTCATTATTTCTCTTCCCTTTCTATCTATTCTAGTCTTTTGTTCTTGCTTCTTGGCCCTTAAGCTTATTTAATTCTTCTTTAGTCCCTGTATTCTTCATGAAATGAAAGCTTCACAAAGTACCTCTTTGGGGTTTCCTCTTTTAAACAGTTTCAGTGTTATTGCCTTGTAGATTTTGGCTCTTGCTCCGACTCCCTTTTTGATTCTGCCTTACTCTTAGAAATACCCATTCCTAGAGGTGATTTATCACCCTATAGGGATTTTCCAGTAGCCCCCATTGCACATTTTATTATTGACTTTTGCCTTCATGATTCTTCCCCATCCCCATTTGCCATAATATCTTCTCTCTGGGCCCATGCCTTTACATTCTTCTGGGTGTCTCTTGCCCCCAGAAGCTCCGATTCCTAGGAGCCAAATTCCTACCAACGATGTCCATTACAAGGTCTTCGTTTTTCTTTATAGAATCTCTCTTCACCTTGGACTTGCTCACTGGTGAGACCCCTCCCAGTGAAACTGAATTTTCTGAATTCACATTTCCCTCTCTTTTTCTCCTTCTTTTACTTTCTTTGCCTCCTCTCTGTTCTTCAGTCAGGGCTCTTCTTCCTGAGAAACTACAGGAGTTATTTTTCCATCATTGGGTAATTTTGGCTTGATTGAGGCAAGTTACACATCCCCAACTAGTTTCTTCTTCCCCTTTCTCCTTTTATCATTCTAAAGTTTAGATTTTTCTGTAGGTGGCCTCAATGTTAGTCCATGTTACAGGCCTCTGTTTCTACCATCCCTTCTATTTGATTTTGGAAGGGAAGACACCCTTGTCTTCTTGTGCACTTTTAGAAAGAAATCTCTCTGTGGCCTTTCTGTTTTTACTTTCTTGTTCTGTCCTTCGTTGCTATAATTGTTTATCTTCTTTATATATCTGCTATCTGGAGGGTTTACAAAGCAAATCATTTGTCTGCGTCTTTTTCCGCCTTAGGAATCCTTTGAATGTCTCTTTTTTATTGAATGATGTGTATCGAGCAATGTTTTATTGAATGCCTTTTTCACTAACAGGCTCCAAAAACTTTTACAGCAAATTTCTTGAAAAAAACCTCATTTTTCAAATATATAGAGAAGTGAGTCAAATTTCTAAGAATACAAGTATTCCCCACCTGATAAATGGCTAAAGACTACGAACAGGTAGTTTTCAGAAGGAGAAATCAGAGTCATAGAAAAATGCTCCAAATGACTATTGATTAGAAAATTACAAGACCGGCCCATACCTCTCAGATTGGCTGATATGACAGAAAAGACAAATGATCGACGTTGAAGGGGATGTGGGAAAATTGAGACACTAATGCACCATTGGTGGATTTGTGAACTGCTCCAACCATTCTGAAGAGCAATTTGGAATAGGTCCAAAGGGCTATAAACTGTGTATACCCTTTGATCCTGCAATCCCATTGCTAGGTCTGTGTCCCAAAGAGATTTTTAAAAAGGGAAAAGGACATATACCTATCAGCTCTTTTTGTAGTGGCAAAAAAATGGGAAATTAAGGGGATGCCTATCAATTGGGGAAGGGCTAAAAAAGTTGGGCTGTATGATTGTAATGAAATATTATTATGCTATAAGAAATGAGCGGGACGCTTTCTGAAAAACTCGGGAAGATTTATGTGAACTGATGTGCAACGAAGTAAGCATAACCAGAACATTGTCCCCGGTAAATGGCAGAATAGTCTTGTTATTTGAATGTCTTTTCCTTTATATCCGGAGGTCTTCCTCTTGGTCGCTAGCAAAATTTGTTGTCAGTCATGGAAATGATTCGATTTAACCACTCTGTCTTGCGGTTTGTAGCACAGGGGCTTTTGTTTTGTTTTGTTTTGTTTTCTTCTGAAGGGAACCTGTGGATTCTTTTTATTGGCCTTTTGTTTTCTGTGGTCAGAAGTTCTGTGTCATTTTCTTGTATGATTTCTTGCATTATGGTCTAGGTTTTTTGACTTTTCATATTCTTCTAGAAGATGGTAATCCTTAAGTTGTCGCAACACAGACTATCTTTGATTTCTATGAAGATCTTGTTGGGTTTTTTTTTTATTGAAGTTATTGCTTTTTGCTTCTCTTCTCCCAGGTTGTTCTTCACTTTTGTATATTTGCCTTTCAAATCAGCGATTTTCTCTTTTGGTTCTTTGTCAAGACTTGCGCCGTGGAGTTCACTTGTTTCTACTCTTAATCATTTCTGCTTTCAGAGTTCTTGTTTCTCTTTAAACCATTTGGGAACATCGGATTGTGGGGGGAGTCCAGAACTTTCCCATTAGGCCGCGTCCTTCGGAGGTGGTGCTGGTGCTGCTCCTAACCTTGGCACCTCATGGTCCCCTCTCTTCTACCTCCACTTCCTGGCCATTGATGCTTTCTGTCCCCATTAGTCTCTCCGTGGAGAAAAGGGAGTGGGGACCTGGGCTGGCTTGGATGCCATCCCTGGGAGCTTCTGCAGTGCCCAGCACAAAGCTCTTAGAATTCCTGACTCCCTTCCAGATTCAGTTGCAGCCAGCCCTCCCACTTCCCCCAGGTGCTTAGCACCTCCCCCCTGGCAGATGGCCTCCCACCTATATGTGTGTTCCTAGTTATTTGTATGTTTCCCCCATTAGACTATGAGCTCCTCACTTTTGCTTTTCTTTATGTCTCAGAGATCAGCACAGTGCCTGGCACACAACAAGCACTTTATCAATGCCTCTTAATCAAGTAATTTATCTAGTTGTTTGGGGGAAGCTCTCCCTTGAGATGGGCAGATTGGGAACATTCTGAAAAGGCCACACGCAGGATTCAGCAAGACTCAACTCCTCGGGGAGAAGCCCTGGCCCCAGCTCTTTTGCCCCCAGCATGCCCTGGCTCTGCTGCATGGGGCAGCTCCTCAGAAGGACTTGTCTCCTTTCTCAGAAAACCTGCTGTTTTCTTCCCCTGCTCTTCTTTCTCTTGCTTCCTATCCCCTCGCTAGTGATCTTCCTCCTGTCCTATCTTCTCCCATGTCCTCTTCCTCCTTTCCTTCCTCCTCCTCCTCCTCTTGCTTCCTTATCCCCTCCCTAGTGGTTTTCTTCCTCTTGTTCTACCTCCTCCCATGTCCTCCTCTTTTCTTTTGCCTTGTTCTCCATTCCCCTGTTTTTCTCTCTTCTTCTCATCCTTCTGTCCCCGCGCAGCCTGCAGGCCCCCGCCCTCTCCCCACCCTTCCAGAGCTGACAGCCAGGTCCCTCTTCCCGCTGAAAGGCAGTCCTCAGCAGCCCCAGATGCTCATCGTTACCAGAACGGTTCACAAGGTGTCATGATTGGGGTGGGGAACAGTGGGAACTATGGCTCTTGGAGCCCAGAACGGAGAAGCAATGCCCAAGTTTTGTGTTCAGAAGCGGCCAAGAAGTCGCGGCTTGCATCTCCACCCTGGCCCTCGAAGGGAGGACCTGAGCAGCTGGTAACTGCTGGAAGGCGCCACAAACAGGGTTCCGGGCAGGCCCGAGGAAGTAGAATCCCTCACATTTTTCGAGTGGGTTCATGCCCATCATCTCCTTTGTGCCTCCCCAGAGAACGAGGAAGTTGGCTAGCCAAGTGTTGATCTCCATTTTGTGGAGGAAAAAGCAGGTCTCAGAATGAAGGGATTTGCCCCACATCACAGCTTCAGGGAAGTGGCAAAGGCGGGATGAGACCCCCAGATCCCTCTGAAGTCTGCTCTGTCACCCGCAGGCTGCGGGGAAGCCAAGGGTGCCAAGGCTGCCCCAGGAGTGTGCCGGCTTCCCCACTCCAGGCAAAGGGCTGTGTGGCCTGAGGATGCCCTTAACCCTCTCTGGGCCTCTGAGGGGTCTCTAAGGCTGAGATTCAAACACGGTAGGTCCTTTGCCATGCCCCCCAATATTCCGCCCCTTACAAAGCAGGGGCCTGGGTTACTAGAAACCTTGCTGCTTTCCTGTCGCCGTCCCCATCTCTCCACCGAGCTGATGAGTGTGTTTCCTTATCCTCCTCTCCCCTCCTCCCATCCCGAAGCCTGCGCCTGCCCAGCCTGGGTGCTCACTGATGCTTCCTTGGCTTTGGTCCATCCAGTCGTCTCCCCACTGAGAGTCCCCACTGACTCCCCTTCCCCCGCCCCAAACCCCCCAGGGCTCCAGTGTCAATGCCTTTGTTGAAGCTCATCCCCTTCTCTGGTCCTGGGACAGCTCAGACCTGGGCCTCCAGTTGCTGGAACACTGGTCCCATTCCACAAGTCTGGGCCCCTCAAGTACGGAGCACTTTCAAGACTGACTTTTCTAGGTCCTATCGGCCCCTTTGGGTGATTTGTGCCAGTGGCAATGGAAACGGGGTGGGGGGGAGGGGGAAAGCTCTTAGAATCAATAACATCTGTTTCCAGGCTGACTGCAGAGTCCTTCCCAGCGCCGATTTCTCTGCTCTAAGGTCTCCATTCTCTGCTTGTTTGTGTGCTGGGGATCCCACGTGAGGGTCCCCTCAAGGTCCCCCCTTGGTGCCTCTTTCTGACAATGACAACAGTAATTACCTGCGTTTGTCAGGTGCTTTATGGTTTCTAAAACCCTTCTCTCCTAACCATGCCGTGAGGGAGCAAGATGATGTGAGCGCATCGGAGACATTTTCCAGATGAGAAAACGAGGGGGCCGATGTGGAGCGAAGGTGCCCTTTTGCTCAGGGTCCCACAGGAGTCTGGGCCCATCCCCATTTCATTCCCTATCTGCTGATTCTGTTCCACTTGGAGATGTGGGGGATCGATTTGCTAACTTGCTCAGGACCTAGCAGAAGAATAGAATCCTGGACTTCCCCAGAATCCCAAGGTAATGAATAGAGGGGCAGAGATTTGAACCCGGGTCTCCTTCCTTCAAATCCACTCCTCAGCCCTCCATCCTCATTTTGCCCTTAGGGACAACTCTAAGAAGGGGGGGGCATCTGCTCTAGCCTAGTTTCCTTCTCCAAACTCAAATTCCCAGGGACCTTCAGTTCACTGGGGGGGGGGGCAGCTTTGAGAACAGGAGTCTTCCCAAGCTGAATGAGTTCTGCCATACTCCAGATGTCGGGGAAGGCATGTGACCTTCCATTTTCTGTCTCCCTCCAACGAGCCGGCAGGTCAGGAGGCCATCACAGGAGAGGGGCCTCCCATCATTCAAATGGCAGGAAATGACGTCTGAGGGTCCTCCTTCCACGCTGGCCAGGCCAGTGGGAAGCCGATGGGACCAATCAGCTTCTGTGGTGGCCAGAGGTTAGTGCCCACCCCGCTAATTACGTGTTGCTAAGGAACAAGCTGGAAAAGCTAGGGAGAAGGGGAGGGCTCCCCCCACGTGCCTCAGCCCTGCGCTTGAGCTGGTCTCCGAGGGCCGCACACAGCCCCAGAGCCTTTGGGCGTGAAGGTGTCTCTGTGTGTGTGAACGTTCAAAGGGTGGCCCTTGAGGGGCCCTGCGGGGACCCAGCGGAGCTGCCCCCTTCCCACATCACTGATTAGTCTCTCTCCAAAGGAGACATCTCAGTATTGGGGAAAAGAGGCTCCCCGTGGGGAGAGAGGAGGCAAGAGCCAGAAGGGTCTGGACACTGGAGAGGAAGGCAGGGGGGAGGGAAAGGAAAGGGGGAAGGAGAGGAGTGAAAAAAGGGTGAGGAAGGGAAGGGTGAGGAGGAAGAGAGGGAAGAGGAAGGGGCTGGGAGAGGGGGCTGGCTGGCCTCCCAGCAGTCCCATTAGCATTTGGATTTCCAGAAAGAGAACTTTCCTGGCCAGGCCATGAAGATTTGAGCACCACTCCCAGCAGCCTGATAAAAGTCTAAGCCACCAGCCACTATCTACCCAGGAATAGCTCTGGGATATTGGTTCGAAATCCAACCAAGGTCTCCCTTCCTAGGGATTGATCTCTTCCCTTCCCTGCCCCATCCGGCCCCACCCAACTCCTCCCTCCCCATCCCTGTCACGTCCTACCCCTCCCTAGACCTCCCTGCCCTGCCCTGCCCTGCTTGGCTCCTCCTGCCCCTCCCTGCCCTGCCCTCTCCACACCTCCCTGCCTAGCCTGACCCCTCCTTGGCCCTCCCTGCCTCCCCCAGCCCTGCCTGGCCCCCTCCCTGCCCCTCCACCTTGAGAGAAGAACAAGGAGGAACAGGAGGAGCCTCTTGGCTCGAATCCTGTCCCAGGCTGGATCCCTGTCTGAGCCTGAAATGTTGCTGGGCCTCTGAGCCTGGCTCTGGGCTGGGGTCAGAGCTGTCCAGGAGGAAGCCGGACCCTTCCGGAAAGTCGGGCAGGGTGCGTCACTGGAAAGCCCGATCCCGGCTGGAGAGCTCCGAGTCGTGACCGGATGGGATCAAGGCCATGCTTGTTCAGCCGTGGGCTTGGGCTACCTGCCGATGCTGGGCTTCTGCGATTCTGTGGATGTCGCCGGGCTCCTTTATCTGTGCTTTTCTCAATATGGTGAGAACCATATTTCAAGAAATTGGGCTCCTTTGTAATTCCACATACTTTCTACATTCCTTATCAGTCAGACTGCCCAGGGGGCCCCGGGCACAGACAAGATCAGGGACTATTGCATTACAGCCACATATTATTTGTTCAGCTTCCCCCCGATTGATGGGCACCCCCTTAGATTCTAGAGCTTTTTCTTTCCCCTCTTCATTCTCACTTCTCTCTCATGGAGTCCTATATGTGATTTGCTTGTGACAATCGCTTGCTCTTACTGCCACCACCTTCCCCTTCCCTGGTGGAGAAGCAAAATTGGATGTGTTGTGATTCCAAACTCTGTGCATGGATGTTCAACCCTCCTTGGTCTGCTTCAGACAGAAGTGAGGCTTGTCTGATTGTCCACTCTCCTTCTCCATGTTTGCATTGTCTTCTTGTTGTCCTCAATTATGAAAATAGCACATCTTTCTACCCCTTCTTCCTCTTTTTTACATAACTGTGTTCCTTCTTTGACCTGCCCTTGTCTTTGTCCCTTAGAGTTCTTAGGATGGAATCAATCCAGTCCTAAGACCTTTTCCCGTTATCATTGAAGATACCGAGGATCCGAGGGAATACTAGTTTCTTTTCCTCCTGTTAGAATGTGGTACCCATGTCTAAGTAGCCTACTCAGTTTTGTGGGGTAAGTTAATTTTGATTGCAAGCCTTTTGCCATACTGCATTCCGAGATCTTTTCTGCTTTTTGGTAGAAGCTGCCAAGTCTTGTGGGATCCCGATAGGTTCCTTGCTATTTGAACTGCTTCTTTCTGGATGCTTGTAATATTTTTTTTCTTCGATGTAAGGGCTCTGGATTTTTGACTATCGCAATTCTGGAACATTTTTCTTTTGGGGTTCCTTTAATGGGGAAGATAGACTATATTGAGTTCTTAACTGTGATAATAATTCAATAGAGTGGGATTCCATTGTAATCCTATGCCTTTTGTTTCATGCTCTTAACGTGAGTTTGAGAAAAGGATCCTGGGATTCTTCCCTAGACTGGCCAAGTGGTTCTGATCCAAGAAAAGGAGAAGCATTTGGAGGTAAAGTGTTTTTAGGGGCAGGAGATGTGGCTTTGAGCTCTGACCATTGGTATCCCAGGCAGCTAAGTGGGGGAGTGGGCTAATTTCAGGGCTTTGAGAACCAACCCTAGAGGTCAACCCAGGCTCCTCTTAGCAGATAGAGGAAAGGTAATTTCTTAGAAGGGGCTGCCTCATGGAGCAAGCATTCTGTGGCTACCTCGCCTAATGGACAGGACCAAGCTCCTGTTAGCACTCTACACGGGTGTCCGTTTCCCCCCACTCCTTAGACATATTGTACTCCAAACTCTAGAGAAGGAGATCCTGACAGGGGGAAGAAGAGGTAGAAAGATATCAAGTACTAGAAGTCAAGGAGAGTTGTGTCCTGTTCTGCTCCTAAATTTCATAAAATCTTAGAAAGGACTTAAGGTCAAAGGAGAATAAATCTATCTTCCTTCCCCCCCCCAGTCACCCTCTTCTGGGCGTGCCTCCTCAAAGGGGCCCCTGAACTGAACCCAATCTGCCAACTGTGCCCTTCGGTTCAGGTCAGCAGCCTGTGCCAAGGGCCCGGGAGTCATTTGAGCTGTGGTCTCACACCATTGACTCACCCTGAACCGAGAGGCCTCCTTCCTTCCCTGAGCATTTGCTGACATGAATCATTGATAGATCAGCCCAAGGAGGGGTCTTCTTTCTGGGGAGATGGGGGTCAGATTACTCCAGGGGTATTAAATGACCCTTTGCACCACCTCTTCTCCCCTCCCCCAAATAAGGAATCTGGGAAAGGGGAGGGAAGTGGCAGCTGCTGGTGAGCCAAGCTCAAACAGAGGCTGACTTAGACCTAAAGAGGCCCAAAGCTGCATCTCTGGCAAGTGACCACCCGATGCCAAGGATCTCATTCCTTCCGGGGTCTTGAGAAGCTCCCTGACTGCAGGAGGGGCAAGGGTGGGCCATCAATCCCGCTCGCATCATCCATTTGTTTTAGAGTTGACGCAGCTGAGAGAACTTCTGTGTGTTTGGTATAAAAGAGGATTCTGGGAAGTTGGACTATTTCAATTGGCATATCCTCATTGAGCTAGATTAGAGAGATTGACAGGAAGCAGCTGAGAGCAGGGTCAGAGAGGTGAGGGGAGAAGTGGGGCCAAAGGAAAGCCGCCACCTGCCTTGGGCAGACTCCTCTCCTAGAGGAGGCCTCAGTTCCCTCATCTCTAAGATGAGGGATTTGGACCAAGGGCCCCTGGCCCTGACAGCCTCTGGTGTAAGGGTGCCTTGGTACCTGATCCTCTGAATCTGAGGCTAGAAGAAAACCCAGAGGAGTTGAAATCAGCAGGTAACCCGGAGAGTTGTGCTGGCAATCAAAGGCTACTAAGGAGAAGGTAGGTTGGAGCTGTTGGTGGTGGATGTGCTAGGGAAGAGAATTCATGTGGAAACGCTCCCCCGGGGGACTCGGCCCCAAGACAGATTTTGAGGGAAATGGCAGAAGAAACCTTGGACTTCAACTGGCTCATTTTACAAATTAGGAAACTGAGGTATAGAGGGGAAGGACCTTTCCCACCACAATTAAAGGAAGAGGCAGGATTGTTCCCCTACCCAAACCTCCTAGTCACTAAGTTCTTATTCCCTCCCAACACTCCATGGCTCCTTGGGAGGGGGGGGCTTGTGAAAAGCCTCCAGGTCAGTGCCCTGGACACTGGAGTGTTTAGATATCAATTTTCCAACCTTCTCTCCCCCTGCCCCATCCCCTTCCATTACAACCGCCCCCAGGAAGGAGACAGACTCCTATCCCCTCCCACCACCACACACGCATACACCTTTTGTGCTTTTTACTAGCTGTGTGGCTCTGGGCAACTCAGGTAACCAACTTCTCTGGGCTCAGCTATTTCAGTGCAAAATGAGGGGCCTCGAAGATTCCTTCCAACTCCAGACCCCCATTCCTATGCTCGGGGCAGCAAAAGGTCTGAGAAGAGCAGCCCAGTGCGCAGCTGAAAGGGTGTCTGCCTATCCTGGACTCTAATGTCCAATTCCTTGGGATTTTTCCTTGCTAGGGATCCTCGGGTGGTCTGTGGAAGGCCTGGCGGGTGTGTGGTGGAGACACTGGGGGCTGCGCTCATCTGGAGGAGAGAGGGTCCCCCACCCGAATAGCTCCTTTGGCCACTTGGGGATGGGGAATGGGCCAGGGCCAAGGCTAGGCTTTCCTACCTCAAGCCTGTGGCCTTAGTGGTGCTGACCTGGGCCTGCCCCCAGATGCCTGAGCCCTTTGGTAACACAACACCTCAGGGAGGGGCTGTGGGAGGGTAGGACTCATTTGAAGTGACAGGAGGGGAAACGGGGGGCTGAGGGGAAGGGGCCCAGCAGGGAGGAGGAAACAGGTGTCAGGGACGGGGGGTGAGAGCTGTGCGGGAAAGCCTATGGCCTCTGCAGCTGAGCAATTGCCAGAGAACTGAGACTGCAGAATGACATCCCCCCTTCCCCTCCCTCCTCCTCTTGGTCACCATCCCCATCTTTCCCACTCTTGGGGGAACCCCAAGAGAATTGCAGCCTTGGGGTTCAGACTAAGCCCTCCCAAACAAGCCCAACATAATCCTCAGCCTGCCTGGCATTGCTGAAAGATTGGGGGGGGGGGGGCGATGCTTTCAGCAGAGCAGCCTGGGACTAGAATAGGCCTTGGGCTAAGTGGGCCTTTCCCCTCTCCCATGTGAAACAAGTGCCCGGCTTGCCGGTCTGTGGGCTTCCTTCCAATTGCCTTCTCTCCAGGTCTCCCCTTCTCTGTTTTGAGTTTGGGAATCCGAGGGGCTCCTGGCTCAGACGTTCTGTAGTTCAGAGAGGCGACGATTCTCTAGGATTTCAGAGCCTGTTCCCTCAGGCCTCCTCCTCCCAGAAGCGGCCCAGCTTGGACAGATGGCCATGGGCTCAGCCGTCCGGTCCACATCCATGTAAGGCACCATCCAAGGCCCCTGGAGCCTCACAGAATGGGGGTCCCGTTTGGGGGATCAGACAGTTGAGCGAGGGCTCCAGGGGCCCTGCTTTGTGACCTTTGCCCAATTCCCTGAGCCTGGGGAGTCCAAATCCCATCCGAGACTGTCGGTGTCCTCCACGAGGAGAGAGTCACCCCCACCCCAGGCCCGTGGATGGGTGAGTCAGGCAGAGTCTGGCAGCTATTCAATCCCACACGTAGGCAGGGGCAAGAGAGGAGAACATTGTGTCTGCCACAATTGGTGGGGGAGCTCAATGGGAGGGCTCTCATTTTGGCTTCCCCCTTAGCAAGCTAGTAGGTTGTCCCTGGTCTTCGGTAGCTTCTTCAACAGTCAGGACTCCAGGATGGACAGAGAGCTGGTGGCGTTGGTCCCCCAGCCAGGGAAGCAGGGGGTGGTCCTTAGGGGAAGCACACCTCCCCTCCAATTCCGCATTATCTTTTCCTGTCATTCTAGCCAGTCTGAGAGGGGTGTAGTGGTATCTCAGAGTTGTCTTCATATGCATTTCTCTGATCAATAATGACTTGGAGCATCTTTTCATGTGACTAGAAATAGTTTCAATTTCATCATCTGAAAATTGTCTGTTCATATCCTTTGACCATTTATCAATTGGAGAATGGCTTGGTTTCTTATAAATTAGAGTCAATTCTCTCTCTATTTTGGAAAGGAGGCCTTTTTCAGAACCTTTGACTGTAAAAATATTATCCCAGTTTATTGCTTCCCCTCTAATCTTGTCTGCATTAATTTTGTTTGTACAGAAGCTTTTCAATTTGATATAATCAAAATTTTCTATTTTGTGATCAATAATGATCTCTGCTTCTTCTTTGGTCACAAATGTCTTCCTCTTCCACAGATCTGAGAGCTAAACTATCTTATGTTCTTCTAATTTATTTATAATCTCATTCTTTATGCCTAGATCATGAACCCATTTCAACCTTATCTTGGTATATACGGTATTAGGTGTGGGTCCCTGCCTAATTTCTGCCATACCAGTTTCCAGTTTTCCCAGCAGTTTTTGTCAAATAGTGAATTCTTATCCCAAAAGCTGGGGGCTTTGGGTTTGTCAAACACTAGATTGCTATAGTGACTATTTTGTCCTGTGAACCTAACCTGCTCTGCTAATTGACTATTCTCTTTCTTAGCCAGTACCAAATGGTTTTGATGACTGCTGCTTTGTAATATAGTTTTAGATCTGGCACAGCGAGGCTACCTTCAATTGCATTTTTTCATTTTGCATTTAATTCTCTTGAAATTTTTTTGTTCTTCCAGGTGAACTTTGCTATTTTTTTCTAGTTCTGTAAGTAATTGCTTGGGAGTTTGATTGGGATGACACTAAAGTAGAATAATTTACGTAGTATTGTCATTTTTATTATATTCAGTCAGCTTACCCAGGAGCAGTTGGTATTTTTTTTATTTATTAAAGCTTTTTATTTACAAAACATAACTGACCTTTGCAAAGCCTTGTGTTCCAAATTATCCCCTTCTTCCCGCCACCCCCTCCTCTAGACGGCAGGTAGTCCAAAATATGTTAAAATATATGTTAAAGCAGTCAGAAGTAATCAGTAGCAAAGATTGGATTTAGATCTACATTCATTGTCTCAAATATGGTCTTCTTTCCACTATGAAATGCCAAGATCTTTCTTAGGGCAATTATCAATAAAAAGATAAAAAATGTAAAAAAAAAATAATAAAATATATGTTAAATCATATATATATATATATATATATATATATATATATATATAATCTTGCTGCACAAGAAAAATCAGATCAAAAAGGAAAAAATGAGCAAGAAAACAAAATGCAAGCAAACAACAGAGAGAATGAGAATGCCATGTTATGATCCCCACGCAGTCCCCACAGTCCTCTCTCTGGGGGACATGGCTCTCTCCATCACAAGACCAATGGAACTGATCCGATTCATCTCACTGTTGAAAAGGACCGCGTCCATCAGAACTGACTATCACATAATCGTGTGGTTACTGTGTATAATGTTGTCTTGCTTCTACTCACTTCACTCAGCATCAGTTCCTGTCAGTCTCTCCAAGCCTCTCTGTCTTCATCCTGCTGGTCATTTCTTACAGAACAATAATGTTCCATAACCTTCATATACCATAATTTACCCAACCATTCTCCAACTGATGGGCATCCACTCAGTTTCCAGTTTCTAGCCACTATGAAAAGGGCTGCCACAAACATTTTGGCACATGTGGGTCCCTTTCCCTCCTTTAAGATCTCTTTGGGATAGAAGCCCAGTAGTAGCACTGCCGGATCAAAGGGGATGCACAGTTTGGTAACTTTTTGAGCAGAGTTCCAAATGAGCACTTGATATTTCCCCTTGATTAGGATCTATCTCTTTGATCATGCCCTGCCTCCATCTCCCTAGATATTGGCTCCTCCTTTATGCCGCGTGACATTGGAAGATGGCCCCATCCTAACAAACTTCAGCTGAACCTGCCAGTCTCCTTCCTCTTTCCTAGAGTGAGTCTTAGAAACAGCCATGTACGGTGACCGCATCCGCTTTCTCACCTTCCACTCCCTCCTCTACCTCTGGGAGTCTGGCCCTCTTCAGAGTTACCGATTGTCTTTTTCCTGACAAATCCGGTGGCCTTTGCTCAACCCCCATCCCTAGCTTCTGTGCAGCCTTTGGCGTAATTGCTGACCCTTCCTCCCAGGTGCTCCTTCCTCTCCAGCAGGTTTTAGTGACTTCTTTGGGATTTCTTTGCAGGCAGGGTGAGCAGCCCGTCCCTCCCGCTGTGGGTGGGGATACCGCAGGGCTCTGGGATAGCTCCTCTCTATGAGACCATTTTTGTGTCATGGCCACCTCCTTTGCAGTCTGGCAAGGAAGCTGATGGGCTCCTCGGAAACTTGTCTTTGAATTGAAAGAAAAAAGAAATTTAAGTTTGAGTTTAGAGAAAAGAAAGATGTCTTTTTCCCCCCATTCAAGGTTATGGACTCATTAGGTTCTTAATTAGGGACTGCATCAGGTGGCCTTTCTTCACCTATTTCTGCAAATGTCCTGTGTCCAAAATGCCTTCTGGACTTCTACCTTCCCCCGTAGCGCATCTGCGGTGGTCTGCTCTCCCAATCCCATGGGAGCTCTAGAACAGAGCTCGGAGTATTAACGGGACGGCTTTCTGTGGTACTCCCACAAGCCCTTATTGGGCTTAACGATCCCTCTCCACATATTCAACGCCAGCTAATACTTCTGCAGCAATCGCTGTTCCAATTTCAACTGACCATTTAGCTCCCCGACGACCAGTTAACATCTTTTAGTTTTTACAAAGTGATACTTACTGAGAAGATATAATAAAGCCCTTAGGCTGAAAAGCTCTCCAGTTGGAAATCGGCTCTCCTCTGCCACCTGAGACCCTGGGTAGAGTGTGCTCAAACTTAAAACGGTGACTCCAAATAGTCCTCCAACCACGTGACGCCAACAATGGCGTTGTTACTCCCACGCTCACAGGACCATCGGGCTGGGTGGGACAGAGTACTCCCTGGGCTGCGCAGGCTCCTCCCTCAGCCTGAGAGCTTCAGACTGGTGGGCTCTGCTCCGAACTCTACTCGTTAAACCTCTTAACGGTTTTTGGGACCTTCTGAAGCTCCCGATGTTGGGATCTGGCGCTGTCTCTGTTCTGTCTCTGACTCCCCCTCACCTAGATCAGGCAAGAAGAAACCCAAAAGGGGCAGCTACATGGCACAGTGGATAGAGCACAAGCCCTGATGTCAGGAGGTCCTGAGTTCAAATGTGGCCTCAGACACATAACACTTCCTAGCTATGTGACCCTGGGCAAGTCACTTAACCCCAATTGCCTCAGGAAAAAGAAGAAGGAGGAGGAGGAAGAAGAGGAAGAGGAGGAAGAAGAAGAAACACAAAAGAGACAGATGAAAGAAATGGTACCATGCATCCGGGACCACCTGATGCCAGAGTAAAGGGCATAAGCTGGCTACGGCTACTATGATGGCCCTCCTCACCTAGAGGCTTACGGTAGCTCTTTTGCCTCACTCAGAAGAACTTTTGACTCTTTATATCTTCTACATACACACTCTCAGTTCCCACCTAGCAGCTAATTAAAGGGACTTCTGTTGTCATTGGGATAAAGTCAAGGGAGCTTTACGCATGCTCTGTATGGGAGAGAAGGCCCCTTCACACCATGGGTCAGCACATGTCGCCCCGGTTTTTAGCCGAGTGCCTGGCGCACTTTAAGCACGTGCCTCTTTTCCATTCATTCCCCTTTCCAGTCTGATCAGTTGCCAAGTCCTATTCCATCTCTTATATCTGCCCCCTTCCCTGTATTCAGCCTTGAGTGTCCTTGGCCCTAGGAGACGGCCCTTCATTGCTATCCAGACCCCACCACTTCTCATCTGGATGATCCCGTGGCCTCCCCAGATCTGGTCTCTCCCCTCTCCGCTGTGGGTTCCACACGACCACCAGGAGCACCCCGTTGTTTTTAGGGTAAAATACTAATTCTCCTATTTGAGATGCCTCGTTCCTCGGGCCTATCCTTCTGGGCTGATGACCCGTTGACCCTGAAAGCGTCACCGTAGCCAAACTAGCCCGCTCACCGTGCCTGCCGCAACATGTCCCGTCTCCCTCATCGTCATCGCCTTGGAGAGCCCTTAGGTCACCTCGAGGCTATCTCAAGGGTCACCCCTTCTCAAGAAGCCTTTCCCAATTCCATCAGTTGTCAGCGTTCCCTCCTCCCCGCTATGTACATCCTTGGCTGTTTGCATGACGTCCTCTCATTCCCACCCCTTGAATCTCAGCTTCTCAAGGGCACAGAATGGCCACCTTTGGTGTTTCTATCTCCAGTGGACAGTTCCTGGTACTTAGCAAACCTAAGGAACAACTACTGCCCGACTGCACGGAAACCGTCCGAGCTCGAAGAGACTTTCAATAGAGTCTCATCTGATCTTTTTTATATCATATGAAAGGGAAATGAATCCGAGCAAATTCTGGGTTCAAAGGTTAGCGGCAGACTTGTTCCCTGCCTCCAGGCCCGCCATCACTGTGGATTTCCGTCTCCTGAGCTTTTTTGTTCAGCGTGCAGAGGAACGCCCGAGCACCAGTGATTAGCTAATATAACAATGACAGGGAAGACAAAGGTATGGCTTAGTTTCTTTTTTTGCAAACCAAGCAAGGGAATTATTGTTTCCTTAGCTCCCCAGATACAGATTCCTGGTTATGGGCTATTGGGGGAGGAGGAGGAGCCTAGCCCTGCAATTTCATTCGCCTAGGGGACTCCTGGAGAGGAAATTCCTTCTACCAATGAGTTGCCTAGGAAACGGAGAGCTTTAAGTGTCCTGCCCATGGTTACATTGCTAGCACACGCCTGAGATGGCACTTGAACCCCCCCCCTTTTCCCCCACCTCTCAGCCTGGCTGGCTTGCTATCTCATCCGCAATCCTGCCTATGAGAAACTGGATTTGATTTCTGAAGGATGTTTGAGGATCTCTCAATCCCCCAGTCAAAATTTCTTAGAGGAACATTCACCGGGAAGGTGGAATAACCTTCCTGGCAGCGGCAGTAATGAGCTCACACTTCAGTTGGCCTTGAAGGTTTCTTAAAGGAATACAAAAGATCTGGGCTGGAATTATGAAGAAAATTGTGGGGACACACACACACACACACACACACACACACACACCCCAGTAGAGTCCTAGGCCTTGTGTCTGTTGCTGAGGCCACATGTGGAGGCTCAGGAAGCCTCCTTCTGGCCCAGAGATAATGAGTAAAAGAAATTTCCCGAGGTCAAATGCCTCCAGAGACTGATGAGGGGAGGGAGAACAAAGGGAGGAGGCCACCAAGGCTGGAGCTGGCTCTCTTTCCCCTCCCTCACCTTTCTGTCTCTTCTTTGTTGGCTTCCTAATGAGGAGAATTGCAGTGGGCAGGGTGGGGCGGATTGGGTATGGAGCGGCCGTGGCGGGGAGGCTGGCCTATCAGCCGCTGTGTCCTTCAACACAGGGCCCCCTCTTGCTGTTAAGTTTCTTTGTTCCTGGTCATAGGTCAATAGGTGAATATTCCAGAGACAGAAAAGACTTGTGAGCTTCAGAATATCACGGGGAAATATTTTTACTCTCTCCTGTTTTTCTCCTTTTGATCAGATTTTTCTTACTCAGCATGACGAAGATGGAAATATATCGAAAAGAATTGCCCATGGTTAACCCATATTGCTTTGCTTGCCGTCTTGAGAGGTTGGAGGGGAGGAGGGCGGGGGAGAAAAATTTGGAAGACAAGGTTTTGCAAAGGTGACTGTTGGAAACTATCTTTGTGTGTATTTGGAGCAATAAAATACTATTAAATCTAACAAACAAACGAACAAAGAAATAAACATCACTTGGTTGTAGTGTAAAAAAAAATAAAGTCTTTTTTGAGCTCGTCCAGTCATCCTCTTTGGGGAGCCCAAGACCAATTCACATTTTTCTTTGAGGCTTTGGATATAGTTTGTGTTTTGATCTGCCCCGTCACTATCGTAGCTTTCTATGGTCGGATTCTTTCTTCAGGGTTGGCTCATTTTCCAGTCCGTTTCTTGACTTTTAAAATGTTGTTAAACTTGTGTTCTGCTCCTGGGGTGGAGGGGGAACTGTCCCAGTTTTCAGGTTTTTGTGCTACTCTTTTCAGAGCTTATACTGGGGATGTGTAAGTTGTCAGTTCTTCTAAGCAGGATCTAGGGAGAGATTTGACCCAGGTTCTGGTTTGTGGAGGACCATAAGCACTTTTTTCTTCCCTGGAAGTGTGACCAGGTTCCCTGCTTCTGCTAGTGCTCTTTCTCACCCTGGGTCTGCAACCTGGAACCGAGTTCCAGAATCCGTCTCCCATTTCCAGCAAGGGTCGCCGTGATCTCCTTCTGACCGGTTGTTCACCCCCTTCCCATGTGTGGGCCGAGAGCTTCCAAAGCTGCTTCCATGGCCATTTCAGTTGCCCCCGAGGTCTGCGGCTGACTTGCCTGTGCTGTCCTGGGTCCTACTACTCTCCTCCCAGCGGGACAGACCTTCCTTTCTAACCTTCTGGATTGTCTTGGGCTGGAACGTTTCTTCATCCTATTATTTTGCTGGTTTAAACTTGTTCTGTTTCCCTTTCTAAAGTTGTTTGGAAGGGAATTTGGGAGAGCTCAGGTGAGTCCCTGCCTTTCCTTTGCCATTTTCAGTAGCTAATTTTGTTATTATTATTATTACTCTCGACCAGACCCAGCAGAAGAGGAGCCTGTCAGTTGAGCCACAGTGCCCTCTAAAGAGCAAGGGAATGACCGACCGGTTCAGTAGAAATGTCAGACTCGGGAAGAAAAATTTTGGTTGGGAACCTGAGAGACTAGGAAGGTGATGGTGACTTTGACAGTGAGGAAGTTAAAGAAGAAGGGAGGCTTCTGGGGGAAAGAGAATGAGTTCAGTCTGGGACACGGTGCGTAGCACTCTAGGATCTCAGGTAGGAGATGTCTAGATATGAGACTGGAATCCTTTTCTAAAAGCGAATTGATTCATTGTTTAATTGATATTAGGGGAATCTCATTGGCCATTCAAAACTCCTCTCAGAATTAGCCCTAAAATGCTGCAGGGAGAAGTCAGTAGCAGGTCTCTGGGAGCCCAACCCAATAGTCTAGAGTGGCCAGGGCAGGGGCCAAGAGAGCCCAGAGCGTGATGGGGAAGGGAGTTCACAAAAGTTACTAACTGCTCTCTCCTACTTGATCCTTAGCAGCCTTGGAGCTTTCAGCATTCACCCAAAATTCTGTCTAGGTCCGAAAGTTGGAAACTGAGGTGGGAAAGCCCTCTGCCTTTGTCCTTCCCGCTGAAGGCTATTCCGGCCAGAAAGTGAGGTCTTCCCTTTCCTTCACCCAGAATCCCTCCTGTCTAGGACAGAGGGTCTCTCCTTTGAACCTGCGAAATGTCAGTTCCCAGGCCTGCAGGATGGGCCTCCAGGGAGGAGGGCTTTTTTGCCCCTTGTATTATGTGACTATTTGCACTGGACCATGAATTATTCCCCAGAAAACAGGCATCTCTCATTGCCTCCCCTAGGGGAGGGGGGCTTTTGGAGCCAGGTGATCAGTGCCAGTCCCCACCCCCCTGTCCCCAAGAGGGAGCTCAAATGGCTATTAGTCTCAGTTGGGGGAGGATGTAGACCAGAGCGCTTGAGGGTGCCGGATGGGGGCCTGGGAGCCTCTAGCACTTTGTTCTCAGCTAATTACTCTTCTGTGGCTATCAAAGAGGGTTAAAGGCCTGTGGCCTAATATGGAAACAGCAGCTTCTGGTCTCTGAGCCTCCCCTCAACACACACACACACACACACACACACACACACACACACACACACACACACGGTAATGTACCAGCAGGCTAGCCAGTCACACACACACACACACACACACACACACACACACACACACACACACACACACACACACTTACTTTGCAATCTGATAGTTGCTGGCCTGGAGAAGCTGGCTTAGCACATGCCCTGAACCATTTGGGGCCCAGGCAGCAGATCCTCCTTCAGCATATCCCAGAAGTTGACTTCTTTCCAGGTGAATCCCTGCTGATGGAACCTTGGGGCTCCTCCCCAAGTACGGCAATCTCTGCAGGGAGTCTGGGTGGCTTCCCGAATCCACCTGAAGGGTTCCAGCTTGGAGCATGGAGCCTCATCTGGGGTTACTTCCTAACAACACTAGGCGGCGCCTGGGGGGCCCATCGGACAGACAGCCCCGTTTCGGTGTCTCCAACGATAATGACAATAATAGTGGCCATTATATCCATAGCACTTGGAGGATTACAAAACACTTTACATTAACTCATCCTCACAACAAGTCTGGGAAGTAGGTGGTATCATTGTCCCTCAAAGCGGTCACAGAGAGTGACTGTATAGAATAAGGGAGGTCTGTTCCCATCCGGGTTCAGATCCTTGCTCTACCTCTTATAAACCAGTTACCTCTGGCAAGCAGCTTCCTTGTTCGACTCAGTTTCTTCATCTGTAGAGCAAGGGGATATAGTGTTTACACTCTGCACTTCACAGGGTGTTCTAGAAAGGGGAGCTAGCACTTCTTTTTTAGGAGCTTTATGCTGGGGCTCAGACATTGATCTCCTAATGCTGAGGATTGTCTGCTCTGAAATTCACTCATCCAGAAGCCATCCACACAGGAAAAACAAAATGGACGAAGCATGCCCGATGACCAGATTCTGACGTATTTTTGACCAGGTAGCCTTTCGAGTCAGTCACCAGACACTTGGACGGATTCTTTAGAGAGCATCCATGGCCATGAATAAAAAGCAGTCCCTGGGACTCTCTTTCCAAACACAAAGTAACCTATTTTTCAAAAGTGAATCTTTGTGGCTAACTTTTGTTTTTATGTTGCTCACCACATCCCTCCTCCTGCCCCTTCCAGAGGGCCGTCAGTTAACAAAGTGGTCTCTGAAAAAAGAAAAAAGCAGCAATGTTCATCACCACATTGAAAAAATGGACATTCCAGGTAGAGCCATGAGATTGTAAGCTCCTTGAGGGTAATAACTATCTTTTGCCTTTTTTGTGTGTTCCCAACACTTAGCACAGCGCCTGGCACATAGTAAGCAATTGATACATGTTGATTGATGGATTGATTAAAATCCCATCGCTAGGGACTCCTCCCACCTCTGCAAAGAAGTAGAAGGGTGTGCGTGAGGGAAGAAGATGGGAGCTGTTAGCCCATTTCCCTTCTTTTGGTGGTTGAGCTCTTTCTAATTTTAACAATATTTGGTTTGGGTCGCTTCATGGAAGTGTCCTTTCTAGTTGCATTGTACTAGTCACTGGATTCACTGTTTTCCTAAATCTACTTCGTGTCAATTTTGCCATGTTTCTGTTTTCATTGTCGTCTTCTTCATTCCCAAGTTTTTAGCACAAAAAGTGCTATTCCCCTTGGAATATATGTCCAGCAGTGGAGTCTGGGTCGAGGAATATATGACATTTTGGTAACTTTATTTCTACATTCCCAAATTGTTTTTGAGAACAGATGGACCAATTTTCAGTTCCACCACCAAAGCATTAATGTATTTGTCATTCCACAAAGTCATCCGACACCAACCAAAAAAAAAAATCTGTTGTCATTTTAGTCACTTTGCAGGGTATGCGATAAAATCTCAGGGTTCTTCCGATTTTCATTTCTCTAAGTTACTTATTTAGATTATCCTTTCTTATTTTTGTTAATAGTTTGAAGGTCTTCTTTTCAGAACTATTCATTCTCCTATACCCAAAGGGTTCTCAAACTGTGTATGCCCTTTGACCAGCATGGCCATTATTGGATCTGTATCCCAAGGAAATCATAACAGAGGGAAAATATTTGTAGCAGCTCTTTTTGTGGTAGCAAAAAATTGTAAAAATTTAATTAAAATTAAAATTAATTGTAAAATTAATTCCCCACCAAATGGGGAATGGCTGAATAAGTTATATGAAAGTAAAGTATATTATTGTTCGACAAAAAATGATGAACGGGCTGATTTTAGAAAGGCCTGGAAAGATTTACATGAACTGATGCTGATCGCAATAAGCAGAACCAGGAATACATTATATGCAGTAACAGCAAAATGTGAGATAATCAACGATGAAAGATTCAGTTCTTCCCGGGGCTAAAGTGATCCAAAGCAATCCCCCTAGACTTTGGACAGATACTGGCATCTGCATCCAGAAAAAGAATTAAGGAGACTGAATGGGGAAGATTAAAAGGGAAATACAAAACTGGGAAAAAATCATTACGGCTGTCATTTCTGATAAGGTCTCATTTCTAAAATATATAAAGAACTATGTCAAATTTGTAAGAATACACACCATTCCCCAATTGATCTTGTTTCTGTTGGTTTTGTTAGTGCAAAATTTTTAAATTTAATGTATTCAAAGTTGTCCATTTTGCCTTTCATAATGTTCTCTAGTTCTCATTTGGTCATAAATTCCTCCCTTCTCCAAAGATCTGATAGGTAAATTATCCCTTGCTCTCCTAATTAATTTATGGTTATCACCCTTAATGCCCAATCATGGATCCATTTTGAAGTTATTTTTGTATGGGGTCTGAGATGTTGGTCTCTGCCGAGTTTCTGACGTATTATTTTCCATTGTCCCCAACAATTTTTGTCAAATGGTGAGTTCTTATTCCAGAAGTTGGAGTTTAGGGATTTCTTAAATGCCAGGTTGCTATAGGCCTCGATTATTGTGTCATGTATCTAATCTCTTCCACTGATCTACAACTCTATTTCTTAGCCAGTACCAAATGGTTTTGATGACTGCTTCTTAGTTTTAAGTCTAGTACTGCTAAATCACCATCCTTTGTATTTTTTTTTCATTAATTCCCTTGATATTCTTGACCTTTTGTTCTTCCAGATGAATTTTGTTATTTTCTAGTTTTATAAAATAATGTTCTGGCAGTTTGGTTATGGCATTGAACAAGTAGAGCAGTTTAGGCAGAATTGTCATTTTAATTACCTTAGCTCGGCCTAGCCATGAACGATTGCTATTTTTCCAATTGTTTAGATCTGATTTTATTTCTGTGAGAAGTGTTTTGTAATCGTGTTCATATACTTCTTGGGTTTGTCTTGGCAGGTAGACTCCCTAGTATTTTATTTTGTCTACAGTAATTTTAAATAGAATCTCTCTTTCTATCTCTTGCTGATGGGCTTTGTCAGTAATGTATAGAAATGCTGATGATTTGTGTGGGTTTATTTTATATCCTGCAACTTTACTACAGCTGTGGATTCTTTCCAGTAGGTTTCTGGATGGTTTTCTAGGATTCTCTAAGTATATCATCATATCATCTGCAAAGAATGATAGTGTTATTTCCTCATTGCCTATTGTAATTCCTTTAATTTCTTTTTCTTTTCTTATCGCTAAAGCCAACATTTCTAGTACAATGGTGATAATGGGCATCCTTGTTTCACCCCTAATTTTATTGGGAATGCAGCTTCTCTCCATTACAAATAATGCTTGCTGTAGGTTGTAGATAGATACTGCTTAGTATTTTAAGAAGGAAAACTCTCTTTATCCCTATATTCTCTAGTGTTTGATAATAAGTTGTATGCTGTCAAAAGTTTTTTCTGCAGCTATTGAGATTATCATATGATTTCTGTTGGTTTTGTTATTGATATGGTTGAATATGGTAATAGTTTTTCTGATACTGAAGCAGCCCTGTATTCCTGGCATAAATCCCACTTGGTCATATTGTATTATCCTGCTGATAAATTGCTGTGATCTATTTGCTAATATTTTATTTAAATTTTTTGCATCAATATTCATTAGGGAGATTGGTCTGTAATTTTCTTTCTCTGTTTTGGTCCTTCCTGATTTAGGAATCAGTGCCATATTTATGTCATAGGAGGAGTTTGGCAGTACTAATTTTTTACCTGTTTTTCCAAATAATTTACATAGTATTGGAATTAATTGTTCTTTAAGTATTTGGTAGAATTTACTTGTGAATCCATCTGGCTCTGGAGATTTTTTCTCAGGGATTTCATTGATGACTTGCTCAATTTCTTTTTCCAAAATGGGACTATTTAAGTATTTTATTGCCTCTTCTGTTAACCTGGGCAGTTTATATTTTTGTAAATATTCATCCATTTCGGTTAGATTTTCAGACTTGCTGCCATAGAGTTGGGCAAAATAGCTCTTAATTATTTCTTTAATTTCTTTTTCATTGATGTTAAGTTTCATTTTTGATGCTGGTGATTTGGTTTTTTTTTCTTTCTTTTTTCTGATAATATTAACCAAAGATTTATCTATTTTGTTAGTTTTTTTCATAAAACCAACTGTTAGTTTTGTGTATGAGTTCAATAGTTTTCTTAATTTCTATTTTATTCATCTCTCCTTTGAGTTTCAAAATTCATAATTTGGTACTTAATGGGGGGTGTTAATTTGTTCTTTTCTAATTTGGTACTTAATGGGGGGTGTTAATTTGTTCTTTTTCTAACTTTTTTAGTTGCATGCCTAATTCATTGCTCTCTTTCTCTATTTTATTTATGTAGTTATTTAAAGATATACAATTTCCCCTGAGAACTGCTTTGATTGCATCCCATAGGTTTTGGTATGTTGTCTCATTATTGTCATTTTCTTGGATGAGATTATGGATCGTTTCTGTGATTTGCTGTTTGATCCACTTATTGTTTAGAGTTAGATGATTTAATTTTGAATTGGTTTGTAGTTTATCTTTTCCTGGCCCTTTATTGAATATAATTTTTATGGCATTGTGGTCTGAAAAGAAATCTACTATTTCTGCCTTTTTACATTTGATGGTCAGATTTTTATACCCTAATACATGATCAATTTTTGTGTAAGTGCCATGTACTGCCAAGAAAAAGGTGTATTCTTTTCTGTCTCTATTCAGTTTTCTCCAGAGGTCTGTCTTATCTAGGTTTTCTAGGATCCTAGTTTCTTTCTTCTTTATTTTGTCGTTAGCTTTGTCTGGTTCAGAGAGAGAAAGGTTGAGGTTCCCCACTAGAATAGTTTTGCTGGCTATTTCTTCCTGTAACTGGCTTAAAATCTTCTCTAGGAATTTGCCTGCTCTCCCATTTGGTGTACACATATTTAGTATCGTTACTACTTCGTTATTACGTTATGGTTTTTTTGACCCTCTCCACTCACTACCTTATCGTTTATAAACCCTTCCTCCATTCTCTTACTTTTTTCCTAGTGTTTCTGCCCTCCTTTCTATCCTGTCTTTCCCTTTTCTTTTCCCTTCTCCTTCTATTTCTTTATAGGGTTAGATAAATTTCTATACCCAACTGAATAATTAAGTTATTCCCTCTTAGAGCCCAAACTGATGAGATCAAGCTTCAGACCATGCTCATCCACCTCCTTTCGATCCCTCAATTGTAATAGGTCTTTTGCATCTCTTCATGTGAACTAATTGTCCCATTATATCTCCCCTTTCCTCTTTTTCCAGTACAGACTGTTTCCTACCCCTCAATGTCTTTTTCTTTGATGTCATCACATCACTGTCTATACACACCCATACCCTCAGTCCATGTGATGCCCCCCTCTGTTTGCTCCAGTGTCAGAAATAGTTTGCATTTTTCCTATCTAGAAGGTAAACAGTTTAACATTTTATATATATATTTTCCCCCTGTTTACCTTTCTATGGTTCTCTTGAGTCCTGTGTTTGTAGATTAAATTTCCTATTCGGTTCTGGTTTTTTCAATAGAAATGATTGAAAGTCTCTTACTTCATTGAAGATCCATCTTCTCCTGAAAGATGATGCTGAGTCTCACTGGGTAGTTAATTCTTGGTTGTAACCACAGGTCCTTTGCCTTCTGAAATATGGTATTCCAGGCCCTCCAATCCTTTAGTTTTATTATAATTATTTTTTTGTTGAGGCAATTGGAGTTAATTGACTTGCCCAGGGTCCCACAGCTAGGAAGTGTTAAGTGTCTGAGAGCAGATTTGAACTCAGGTCCTCCTGACTTCAGGGCTGGTCCTCTATCCACTGTGCCACCGAGCTGCCCCAGGTAGCTATTTTTCAAATGAGGTATTTCACATTTTCTTCCATTTTTTTTCATTCTTTTTAGTTAGCTTGATTGATTCTTGCTGTCTCACAAAGTCACTAGCTTCCATTTTTTTCAATTATCTTTTATATCTCCTTTTCCATTTGGTTTATTCTACTTTTTAAGGAGTTGTTTTCTTCACTTTTTTCCTTCTTCTTCTAAACTGTTGACTCTCTCATGCATGTCATTTCTTTTCTTATTTTTTCTTCTCTCTCTCTCTCATTTGTCTTTTGAAGTCTTTTGTGACCATTTCCAAAAGGCCTCTTTGGGCCTGAGATCAATTTTTCTCACTCTGAGATTTCTTCTGTGGGCATTCTGTCCTCGTCTGAGTTTGAGCTTGGTCTGTCCAGTCTCAATTATAGCTTTCTATGGTCTTTTCTTTTTTTCTGTTTCTTGCTCATTTTCTTTTTTTTCTTTTGATAGTTCCTCTTTTTTACTTTTAAGGTCAAGCTCTGCTCCTGAGTTATAGGGGGTGCTGTTCCAAGCTTCCTGTGCTGCTCTGGACCTTGGCTTTGAACACAGGGGCCCCCCTGGTGTTTGCAGGGGGGTAGTTTTGCCTGCTCTTTTCAGGAAACAGCCTGTTTTCTCAGAGTTTGCCTTCTGAGCTTGGACTGGAAGCTGCCCCCTGATGTGCTTCTCTACTGAGCCAGGACTGATGATCTTAGTTGCCGATTTGTCGTGATTAAGACCCTCTCATTAGCTTTCCCAGATTCTATTTGACCTGGGCTGAACACCCTTTTCACCCAAGTGAGACTGACATTTCTTGAAGTTTTTCTAGGCATCTTGAGCTGAAAAATACTCTCATTCCCTCAGACTCTGTTCAGAGGCTTTGTTTCAGGTGGTTTTTGAGGGAAACTGGAAGAGCTCGAGTAGCTTCCCTACCTTACTCTGCCATCTTGGTTCCATCCCTGGACATCTTATTTAAAAAAATAATAACCCATTATAATCAGTCTTTTTGGGAGGGGAGATTGATATTTCTGCTGACATGATTGTTCATTGTTGACATGTTTATATGTGCCTATTTCCATGTATCTGTTCTGTCCTAGACTGTAAAAGATCCAGGAGAGTCCAGAAAGTTAATTTCCATTTCTTTGCCCCTGAAACTAAGAGTCATCCAGAGCTTGGAATGCAGGGAGTTTTTGGCTCATACTGTCTTCTGTTGGGTGTCAGTATTGGGGATTTTGTGCGAGTCTGTGTGTGTGTGTGTGTGTGTGTGTGTGTACATAAGCAAGGTACTTATTATATATCCCATTTATGAAATGGTAGCAGACTGAGACACATGAGGCTAGATTCATTCATTCACTTCATTACATCTTTATTGAGTGTGAGATATGTAACAGGCTTTGTCGACTGAGCCTTTGCACGCGCGCGTGTGTGTGTGTGTGTGTAGTGGAGGAAGGGGTTGTCCAAGAGAAAAAATAGTCAAATAAGGCTCTAAATTTTTGAGACTTTAAGACGGGACCCACGGCTGGTAAGAAGGACAAGAAGTGCAGAGAACAGAGTTCTGTGTATAGAAGAGCATTTTATTGGAGAGTCTCATGAGTCAACATGTCGGTTCACGGCACTGAAGCATCTGTCACATGATCACTGGTGGGTCCCATTAGCTAGCCTTTAGCCTTTTCTGACTCATCTGTTGTCTTATATTATTATCTGCTGGGGTGTAATAACTAGTAATCCTCTCCCTGGCAAGGGACATGAAGTTGGTCTAACGGCTTTTGATGACTTTCTGATCGGGCAACAATATGATTCAAGAATAGAGAGTTTCTTTTATGGGCAGCTAGTTGATGCTGAGTGGATGAGTCAAGAAGACTCATCTTTCTAAGTTCAAATGCAGCTTTAGACATTTACTAAATGTGTGACCCTGCTTGAGTGTCTTCCCCCTGTTTGCCTCAGTTTCCCCATCTGTAAAATGAGCTACGGAAGGAAATGGCAAACCATGCCAGTATCTTTGCCAAGAAAACCCCAAATGGGGGTCATAAAGAGTTGAATAGGACTGAGATGACTCAACACTGATTCCTTTTAATTTCTGCTGTGTCCTCCAAATCCATTTTTGGGAGATCCCACTCAAATAAAACCACAAAAGATCTGCATGGAGGAGACCCAGTGTGGAGCTCCCTCAATACTCTATGGCTGGAGTACAAATAAGGAGGTTTTATACTTTTCTCCAGACTTCATACTTGTTGCAAACCCAAGGTTTGCAGAGCCTGTTGTATATGTCATCTCAGTTGAGCTTCACGGCGGTACCGTGGAGTGTAGACTACAGGCAATACTCTTCCTGATTTGTACATGAAAAGTCTGAAAGTCAGAGGGTCACGTGCCTCCCAAGGTCAGGAGCAGGATGCCAAGGGGGTTCTTTGGGCCTGCACACAGTGTGCTACCCACCATACTATGTAGTGGATAAAAAGAATAGGATTCAGAGAAGTTTCCAGGGCCATTGGTTTCCACTCCTGCTTCCCAGCCCTTCCTCCATTATGCGTCCCTTCCAGCAACCGAGTCCCTGATCATCGTTTCTCATTCTGGCTAAGCCCAAAGCGCCCGTCTTTCCAGCGGACGTCGGAATTGGAGGAAGGGCCTTTGGAACGGGGAAGTTGGGGAAACACATAGTGTTCCAGTCGAAAGGGACTCTGAAGCATAGAACGCTGACGCCGGTATCACACGGCTAGCGGGCCCTAGAACGGTGATTCAAAACGGGCGCTTTCTGCTTTGAAGTCTGACCCTCTTTATGCAACAAGACTTGAGGGGGAGAGTCCCTGGGGTCGCTCTGAGCCCTCGTTTCACAGAGGAGAAAACTGAGGTGGCTCGGGGTTATTACTGTCTGAGATCCCATGTGGGTAAAGGAGAGGGAGGGAGGGAGGAAAGAGAGAGGGAGGGAGAGAGAAGAAAAAAAGAAGAAGAGGAAGAAGAAGAAGAAAGAAAGAGGAGAAGGAGGAGGAAGAAGGAGGAGGAGAAGGGGAAGAAGAAAAGGAATAAGAGCGAGAGAAAGAGAGGAGAGAGGAAAGAGAGAGAGGAGAAAAAGAAGAAGAGGAGGAGAAAGAAGAGGAAGAAGAAGGAGGATGAGAAGAATAAGAGGGAGAGGAGGGAGAGAAGAGAAGAAGAGGAGATAGAAGAGAGGAGAGAGAGGGGGGAGGGAGGAAGACAGGAAAAAGAAGAGCTGAGACTCCCATCCAGATTTTTTACTGCCCCCCCCCATGTGTGCATGTGTGTGCACTCCGCCCCCAACCCCGCCTCCCTTGAAATCCAATCTGTGGAAAGTTCAGAAATGTGACTCTACTGTAGCCCTCGCTAATCTTTCTGTTTTGTGGAAATGGGGGAGGGGCAGGACAGAGGGGGACTCAGGGCAGGAGGGAGGAGGCCCCCAAAAGCAGGAGGAGAGAGGCAGGAACGGCCCAGGCCTTTCAAGCCATGTGTTCAGCCCTGCAGCTAAGGAGCCCATTAGTGAAGTCTTCTCATTTCGGATTTCCCAGCATGCCACGTCCCACAGACCACACTCTGTTTATTTGGAGAAGCCGAACAAAATTGTTTGTTTAATTAGAGCGGGTACAAGGGCTGCCCTTGAAGGGTCTCTCCACAGGAAGCCTCGGCTTGCAGCAGCCTCTGACTCTGAGGCCCCAGGCTCCCACCAGCCGCCCAAGGAGAGCCGGGGCTGGGCGGCCAACAACAACAGCACTGGGCCTCTCTGGTCCTCCCTCCCTCCCCAATGGCTGATTGGACAGAACCCCATTGTTCCCAGGCAGACGGGCTGGGAGTTACGGAGTCAAAAGGGCACTTTCCTGAAAGAAAGTCAAGGGGACTGGCTTTCCCGGGTGGTGGCCAGGAACGGACTCGCATGGACAGGGCCACGTGGCCTCCAGGTGAGGGAGGAGAGGCCGCTGGTGGGGGAAGGACAGAGAGGAGGGGAGCGGGGGAGCAGGTGAGACAGGCAGAGATGCAGAGAGGCAGGCCCTCCCAAGCCGGAGGTATCGAGGCTGGAAGAGGCCTGAGGGGTCACGGCCCTCTGAGCCTTTCCTGTTTCACATGAAGCCACTGAGGCCCAGACAGACGGTAGCAAGAGAATCTGTGTCTCTTTTTTTCTATCTCTCTGTGTCTCTGTCTCTCTCTCTCTGTCTCTCTGTCTCTGTGTGTGTGTGTGTGTGTGTGTGTGTGTGTGTGTGTGTTTGTTTCTCTTTCTCTCTCAGGGGAAGAAATAATCTTGGGAGCCATCAGCCCCCTGACCCTTAGAAAAAAAGGAGATGGTCGTCAGATGTTGGGGAACAACCTGCCTGGAGATGGCGGGGGGGGGTCCTGGTAAGGGGCTGCTCCTCCATCAGCATGAAAGGTCAGTGTCGCAGCCAGAAGAAAGTTAGACAACGTAAATTGGGTGCTTCGGCCCCCTCCCTCCCAGGGCTGCCATGAGAGTCCAGTCAGAGGCAGTAAGCCTTCGGGTGCCATCAAAACCAGCTAATTATTCCCCTTATTAATGATAGCAAGAGTCACGAGCCCTTGTGGAGCACTGCCCACTGATGCTCCCCTTGGGGGCTCACAGAACTTCCCTCGAGAGGCCCTTAAAGGGATCTCTCGCAAGTGTTTTACCACCAGCATGCCAGAGGATGCCCACGGGCCCTTCAGACCCAGGCTTCCACTCACTTACTTTTACAGGCAACATATCGGGAGCCAGAGGGGTCGCATCAGAGCAGAGCTGGCGGGATGACAAGGGCCGACTCTCCCACGAGTTGACACCCACGGGTGGCAAAGAATATGTATGAGCGGGGACCCTCTCCAGGAGAACCTGTACCTGGAACATGGCTGGCTAAGGAACGTGCATGAAGGATGTGCTTGTCTGGAGCCACACTGAGTAAAGCTCGGGCAACTAGGGCACACACATGGCCGGGCGCCTTCCATCTCCCACACTGCCAAGCTGCCCGTGTCCTTTGGGACGTCATGGCCCCGGGGCTGACACCGCGGCACTCTCCCAGCTAGAACCGGCAAAGCAAAAGCTCCACGGTGGGTCCGAGGCGGTGCTTGGAGCTTGTGGGTCCTCTCTCTCCATCCGTCTCTCTCAGAGAGCATCTGCCCCGCTTCTGAGCCTATCTTGGTACATGCCGGACAGAACGAAAGAGCGGCCATGCTGCCCCGCACCCAGGCAAACACCTTCTCGCAACCACCAGCCGGCAGCCCTGCGGAGAATGGCTGGGAGGTCGGTCTGGTGTGGCCTTGGCAAAGGAGAGCCACGCGGTTCTCCCGGCCTGGCCCTTCAGGTAATGGCTGCACATTTTGGGGCTGTCACAGACTTCCCAGTCAGCTTCCACCTGGAGGAGAGAGCCCCAGGTAAGGGCTGCAACGTCCCAGTTTGCAACGGGCTTCCTGCTAAGTATGCTGGGCCGCTGGCAGGTCGCTACATCACCACACACGCAGGGAGGGCTGGGCGACAGGGAGAGCGGGGAAGGCAGGGTGCCTGTGTGGAAGGCCAGGCCACAAGGGGGCCAGGGAGACAGAGTGCCCACGTGGAGAGCCAGGTGATAGGGAGAGCGGTGGAGGCAGGGTGTCTATGTGGAGGGCCGAACTGCCTCTGGGAGCCGTGTGTGCTCTCCCAGGTTCTCCTAGGGAGAGTCCACCCCAGCTCAGAGATACTGGGACCCTGCAAGGGTAAGGTGCCATTCACCTTTGCCAATTCATCCTCCCAGATCATCCGGCATGCTCACGTAGAGAGGTCTAGATTTGGAGGAAAAGCATTGTATTGTGCAGTCACTTTAGTGATGTCTGATTCTCAGTGACCCCATTTGGGACTTTCTTGGCAAATGTACTGGAGTGCTGGTCATTTCCTTCTTCAGTCCATGTTATATATGAGAAAACTGAGGTAAACAGGGCAAACTGACTCACTTGGGCTCCCACGGCTAGGAAGTGACCAAGGCTGGATTTGACTGATTCTAGGCCTAGAGCGCCATCCATTGAGCCATCCAGCAGCCTGGCCCTGGAAGTGAGAGATCTCTGTTCCAATTCCAGGCCTGTGCCTCCTAGCTGTGAGACCTTCAACAAGTCCTCTTTCCCCGAGCCTCAGTTTCCTCATCTATAAAGAGCAGGCAGTAGTCCTTGCTGGCTTGACTGCATCGGCGATGAGGCCGTGGCTGCTTGGCAGCCACGGGCACGGCCGTCGGTCACCCCGGGGGCAGGCTTGGCCCCGCTCGCGCACGGTCCCACGGCCCCGGCGTGTCCGCGCTGCCTGCCCTGGCCGGCGTGCCTCAGTGCCCTGCGCCCGGCACACAAGGTGTACGCGCAAGGAATAAACAGACACGGGGCGAGCTCGGGAGCCGAAGCGAATCGCTGGCAAGCCTGGCGGGGCTGCCTCATTAGTATGCATAGTGGACGTGCAACTGGGCATGTCGGAGAGCTGCATTCTTCCAAAGGATGGAGCTGTCACGAAGGTCCCTGAGGAGGTGGGGGGCCGGGGAGGGGGGGCCAGGTCGGGACTGGGGCAGGGAGCACCGGGCCCGAGATGGGGCCATGCCTGCCCTCTCTCAAGGCCCCCTTGAAGCCCCGAGATGGACGCCCTGCCCATTAGGCTTGAGCTAGAATCCAGGAAAGGGAGCCACAGGAAGCGAGGAAATGGACCCATGGAGAATGGCACACCCGCATCTGGAGCTTCCTAGCACTAGGACTTTGGGCCTTTGCCCTTCCTGAGCCTCAGTTTTCTCATCTAGGAAATGACCTCCTGGCTTACCCAGAGTCACCCAGTAAACATCTGAGCTGGGACCAAGTTGTAGCCAAGCCGCCCGAGGCTATGAATTGTGGGGAGTTTGGAAGGGGCTGACATCTTGCTCCTAAGTCCTTAGACTTATGGAGACTCATCTGTGGAATAGAATCATGGGATCGTCTCTGCCCAACCTCCCTGAGACCCCAAAACAGTAAAAGGACCAGCCTAGGATCACTTGGGTAGTAATAGGGCACAAGGCGATTCCAGTGCGGCCTTGTGACAGCCTTCCAAGGCAGCGCCTTCCCCCATCTCTTTGCTGGCCAGTGATCGTGGGAGAGAGTCCTGGAGAAAGTGGCCCCTGCTCAGCATCCCCTCCACCTGCAAATCAGGGGAGTAAACCCTTGGGGGCAGGGGGCGGGTGGGGGGAGAAGGAAGCCAAATGAAAATCTGTTTCCCAGGATTCTTTGGGGACTCTGGCGCATCAAATGGGGCTGATGTGGAGGGTTCATCTCCAGACTTCCTCTCTGATGGCCGCCCTCCCCTCCCGCTTCCTCCCCCCCCCCCTTTGCTGCTTCAGGGTCAAGCTCCTGCATCATCACCCCGGGGAAGCCCAAGGCTCTACATCTTCCCTTCTGCTTGTTGTTTGAAGAGCTCATTGGTGAGCTTTCCATCCCTGGGGCAGTGGTGCCCAGGGAGGCAGGAGCGGGGCAGCAGGGAGCCCAGGGAGGCGAGAGCGGGGCAGCAGGGAGCCCAGGGAGGCGGGAACGGGGCAGCAGGGAGCCCAGGGAGGCGTAGCGGGGCAGCAGGGAGCCCAGGGAGGCGAGAGCGGGGCAGCAGGGAGCCCAGGGAGGCGGGAGCGGGGCAGCAGGGAGCCCAGGGAGGCGAGAGCGGGGCAGCAGGGAGCCCAGGGAGGCGGGAACGGGGCAGCAGGGAGCCCAGGGAGGCGGGAGCGGGGCAGCAGGGAGCCCAGGGAGGCGAGAGCGGGGCAGCAGGGAGCCCAGGGAGGCGGGAGCGGGGCAGCAGGGAGCCCAGGGAGGCGAGAGCGGGGCAGCAGGGAGCCCAGGGAGGCGGGAGCGGGGCAGCAGGGAGCCCAGGGATGCTCCTCTGCCTTGGGGAAGAGCATCTTGCAGCTGCAGAGTAGGGCGCTTCAGGAAAATGGGTTTCCTGGAAATAGGATGTCCCTTGATCTAGAATATTTCCACTTGAAATCCTTCCCCTTCTCCAGCTCATAGAATCCCAGAATCTTTTTTTTTCTTTTTGCTGAGACGATTGGGGTAGTCACTTAACCCAGGGTCCCGCAGCTAGGAAGTGGTAAGTGTCTCAGGTCACATTTGAACTCGGGTCCTCCCGACTCCAGGGCTCTCCCCACTACGCAGCGGCCCCAGAATCCCAGAATCTTCCAGAGGCTTCTGGGCTCATCAGCTCCATCCCAGAGAATGTTTCCCCTTTGCAGTTGCCCCCACCCAGGGCTTGGCAACACTATCTCGCGGGCCACCTTGGGCCTCTTCTTTATTGCTGAGCCCCCACAGGCTGGCCCAAAGCGAGTGCCAATAGGGACAGAGCTTCATCCCAGCTTCCCTGCTCTTGGGACATCCCAAAGCCTGAACTGAGACCTCAGAGTTCCAATCCTTCTGACCTCGGCACCTTGGCCTCCTCTCTGAGGCTCTCCCTTCTCCTCTCTAAAATGGCCTGACAATCCCCACCTCTTGCACTGGTGAGGAATATGGCGCCGGGAAGATCTGGACTCGAACCCTGTGTCTAGAGCTTAGCGAGCCTTCCACGAGACAATGGCAGTTATTGCAGTTCAACCTGTGGTAGTCACAGCATGCCCTCTCCATGCTGGAGCCTTGGGAGGGAGGGAGGGAGGGAGGGCAGCCGTTATTAACCCCATTTTCAAGATGAGGACACTGAGTCTCAGGGGAAGGGGAGGGACTTGACCAGAGCCAAGTGAATGGCAGTGATCTGCCTCATCGGCTCTAGGGAGGGGGCCTCTGGGATGGCCGGATGGGCGCCGGTGACCGAGCCACCTGGCAGGAACCCAATTTGAACTCTGCCCTCCCAGCCCCCTCCTCGGCCCCACCTCTCTGCAGCCCGATGCGTCCCGTTGTAGACACCTCATTATTGGAGAGATGCAGCCGCCAGCTGGAGGAAGTTCAGAGGAGATCCACGAGGGAGAGCATCGGGCTGGGGGGGAGGAGGGAGCTGCCGCTGGGGAAGACCAGATGACCAGGGCCGGCTCCGGGGTTGGATCCTGGCCGAGCAGCGGGCGGGAGGCGGGGAACCTGAGAAGGGGCTCCCAATGTCTGTGGAGCGGCGGTTCCACCAGGGGGAGGAGGGAGTATACCAGCCCCCGGTGAGGCCTGGGGGGAAGAGAGCGGCGTGGGGGCCCTGGGGGAGAGAGAGTGGGGTGGGGGCCCTGGGGGGGGGAGAGAGTGGGGTGGGGGCCCTGGGGGGAGAGAGAGAGCGGGGTGGGGGCCCTGGGAGAGAGAGAACGGGGTGGGGGCCCTGGCTGCTCTGGGCCAGGGGCGGTCAGCCCAGGGAGAGGACCTAAAAAGGAACTCTCAGTGTCACTTTGGACTCCCCCGCCCAAGAAGTCGGACCTGGAGACAGAGATGGAGGCGATGGCCCTGTGAGGCCCCCCTTTTTTGGCCTCTAACCCTGTGTGTTAAATCAGCGCTCCTCTCTAGGTTTCAGCTTCCTCCATGTGTTGGGGAGGAGACACATGGAGTTTATCTTAGCGGGGAGCTGGCAGAGCTGGGCTCGGAAGCTCCTGCCAACTCCAGCTCCCAGGCGTTTGGAGCCAGAGCTCAAAGGTTCTTCCCAGTTCTACAATGCTCAGTTTTGGGTTTCCTTTCACCTCCACATCCTGCGGTTTTTCTGGGGGTTCTGACAGCCGAGGGAGCCCCCCTCCCCTTCTGGATACTGTGGACCCCTGAAAAACGCCCCCTGAGGAAGCCGCCTCTGGGCCCCTGCTCCAACTCCCACCTTGAGAGGCACAAAACAAAATACAACAGAGAAGCCGTTCCCTCGAAATCCCCCTCACTTTGCCCCTCTTCCACAGGGCCAGCTTGTCCACATGAGAGCACCGGAGCGGGCACCCAGATCTGTGGGCAAGAAATACGGCTCACTCCCACTGTCTCTCTCTGAACCTTGCTGCTCCCAGAATTCCCCTTTCTTTGAGCCCCACGTCTGCTTCCCATTTCTTGACTCATGAAGCCACGGCTGACGTCTCAGCAGAGTTTACTAAGGACAAGGAATGGGCGGAGGAATCTTCTAGTCTGCACAAAATGGTCCCAAGATTTGGAGTTAGGGTTATAATGTTCCCCAAAGCCTGATTCCAGTTCCCCTACCCCAAGCCCCCCCCCCCGAGTCTTCCTTGTGCCTTTTCTTCTCCACAGTGAGCATCCTCACTTCTTTCCAACAGCCTTGTACAGCATGAAATCCAATCCCCTTCCCCTCCTAGTCACTCCTCTCTGGACTCCCTCCCTGTCAGTGCCCATCCCCCCACTTGGGCACATTCCCCCCCCTACGGTCTGCCCAGGGCAGCCAGCCTCTCCTGATATGTCCCACTCCCACCAGGAAAATGGCCCCAGTCCCAGCTGGGAAATAAGCAGAGGCAAAACCGGGACCGGTTTGATCTGCCCATGGACAGTTGTTTCCAAGGACGCAGAAGAGTCTCCCTGAAAGTCTCCTGAGTCCTTAAAGAAGGGAAATGCTGCACCCGTGCTTGCTCATCCATGCCGGGTCTGGGTCCGAGAGCCTGAATCCGTCCCATGGTCATGCCACCTGTGTGGTAAATCAGCGCTCCTCTCTAAGTTTCAGCTTCCCCCATGTGTTGGGGAGGACACACATGGAGTTTACCTTAGCAAGTATTAATACACAGCACCCACCCATGGGGGCGAGTGAAAGGGATCACCATGTAGCCCCTAATGTCCGATGGAAAGGCCAGGCTCTGGTCACTAAACCAATAACGGAGGCCCGCGCAGAAGCTGGACTTAGGCGCCACGCCTGTGGGCTTGCCGGTGAGCACTGTCCCAGATCTTGAAACTGGAGCTTTAAGGGTCTTGTCCTGCTCTGTCCAGGTTGCCATCGAAGGAGTTAAATTTGGGGCTCCAGGCCATGAATGTCCCAGAGGCTGATGTAAGCTACAGGAGACTTTGAGAGGGATAGCTCTGGAGCGAAACCCCGATCTCTGGTCCTGGGGCCTGCCTGGGTTCCTGAGTCTTCAGGAGTTCAGAGGGGTGTGAGTGTGAGTGAGTGTAAGTGTGTGTGTGTGTGTGTGTGTGTGTGTGTGTGTGTGTGTGTGTGTGTGCATGTGGGAGGACAGGAGAGGGAAGGGAGCACCCCATTGCCTGCCTGCTTCAGAAAGCTGTGCACTGATAAACATCGATTATCAGAAATCATCTTGACCGCTATGGTTGGCTCTGCCCCCCCCATTTGCTGCTCTGTACCCAACAGGGTCCTGATGCTTGTTGTTTGGGATTCCCGAAGAAGGTAGCTCAGCCTTCCTCGGGTCCCCTCTGTTTCCATCTGTTGAGAAATCTTTCCTACTCGTCTTATCTCAGTCTCTTGGGAGGCCAAGTCATGGAACTGCAGAACATTAGAACAGGAAGGGCCTGGAGAGTCCTCATCTGGTCCAGTTCCCGTATTTTATCGACTTGGCAGCGGTCCCGCAGGCCCCGAGGAGGCAGCCGAGCCCAGTTTCCAAATTCCAGGCTCCTTCGCTCTCCTTGCAGTGGAGGGGGAGATGAGCTGCTCCCTTTCCCCAGAAATGATCCCGGTCGGCCCAGAAGGGGACCACACCCTGGGCCCCTCCATCAAGCCCTTCCACCTTCCTTCCTTGCCCACTCGGACCTCGCTCCGAATTCCTTCCTGGCAACCACACCTGTGGCCCGCAGCCATTTCTCTCCCTCTCTCACCTCTCTCCCTCTCCCTTCTCTCCCTCTGACTTCTCTCCCTCTCCCACCTCTGCCTCTCTCCCTGTGCCTTTGCTCCCAGCTCTCTATGCCCCTCATTTTTTGAGAGGCTCACTGTAATCATGGAGAAATCCCCCCTTGGGGCCAAAACTTTCCATCCTCCCCCTCAAAGAGGAATATTTGCGGAAAGTTTGATTTCAAGCCATTCGCCTGGTTTTGGGTTACAAGAGGGACCCGGAGGGGAAGGGAATGGACCTGGGGGGGAGGGGGCCGGAGTCAGAGGGAGCCGGAGGCAGAGCCGCAGGGGAAGCGCCCGAGGCCGGGACAGGATGGGGGGGGGGTCGAGAAAGCGGTCCCTGCCGTGGGCGCCCCAGGGACCCTTGGAACACTGCAGGGCCCTGCCCCGGTGCCCAAGGGCCTCTGGCCAAGCCCATGGGGGTTCATAGGCTGGGGGTGGAACCGGGCCCACTTACACCCCAGTCTATCTGATCCAGCCTCCAGTTTCTGAAGTGCGCAGCATGGGGGTAAGCGGGAGGGGCAGGCTGAAGGAGGGGGGTTCCTCCCCCTCAGGGACCAGATCAAGCCTTCCTTTCACTGTCACTTGGCCTTTCTTCCTTGGCTGGTCTCCCTGGCCCCGGGGAGGAGGCAGCCACTTTCAGCAGCAGCCCAGCCGAGTCTTTCTTGTTCCTTTGGCCCGGCTCTCGGCGCCCTGAGTGTGTGTAGGGAGGAGAGAGCGACAGCAGGTGCCCCCCAGGGTGCGGCCGTGGTCCTGGAAAGTGCACGAGGAAGGGAGAGTTGGGCTGTGGGAAAGGGTTGGGATTGGGGGCTGCTTGGGGACCCCTGGGACTAGCAGATGCCCCAGGGATGGATCTGGGAGCAGAGGCCTCGGGGCCGGTACGCAGCCTCTGCCTTTGCAGCCCCTTGTGATGCACTTGGGGGAGATGGGAGCGTTCGGGCCTTGGTTCTCTACCTCCTCGGCGGGCCGCACCCTGTGCTTCCACCTCAGGCTGGAGGCCCCGAAGCTTGTGCAGGCTGGGGGGGGGGGGCACGACAGACATTGAGGGTGATGAGGTGGGTTTTTTTTTAATTTCTACTTTCTATTTTTCGTTATTATTTTTATTCTAATTTTTCAAACTGCCCATCTGGGTGTTTGGGAAAGAATTTTGAGACCCCACGAGGCCAGGAGTGGGAGGGCAAAGTTCCGAGTTTCCCCGAAGAAGCTGGAACGGTCCCCAGAATTCCTAGTCACACACACACAAAGGGGAAACAGCGCAGCACATCAGGGAGGCGCAAAGATTTGGGCGTTGGCCGGAGTGGTGGCCATAACTTTCCGGGGTCTGACTGCGGAGATGCCCCTGGGCCCTCAGGGTAGGGCTGTAAGCCCAGGGTGACACGTGGGGCCAGAAGCAAGAGTGGAGTGGCCGGAGCCACTGCTACTGCCATGAGGGCTTTCTTATATGGCTGAGGTTGATTCTTAATGATGTTGATTGTGTTTGTAGTAGGATATCCATAGGGGGACATTGCTGCTGCTGCTGCTGCTCCCTTACTGCTTTCTGTGTGTGTGTGTGTGTGTGTGTGAAAGAGAGAGAGAGAGAGAGACAGAGACAGACAGAGAGAGAGAGAGAGAGAGAGACAGAGAAAGAGAAATAGAGAGAGACAGAGATAGAGAGATATTATGTGTTTAATTGGATGCTTTGGTCAGAGGTACAGCTTGCTTCCGAGCCACTAGCTGGGGTACTGTGGTGGTGGTGGGTGGGAGCAGTAACTACTGGCCAAACTAGGAGATGTTACAGCTTTGGACTGTGGGTGAGAAATGTTGAAAGGAGCCTACGTGAAGGAGCGGCTTATAGCATAGAGGACAAACACTTATTAGGCACCCACTGTGTATCAGGCACTGTGCTAGGGCACCTTGGTCCCCATGAAGGGTACAAGCAACAAGATATGGGGCAATCCGTGCAACTCTTAGGAAATGTTGCGAGGAGTGTACAAGGGGCTGCAGCGGCACTGCCTGGCATCTCTCTCGAGACCTTAATTGGGAAGAATAGTTGGAAGCTAGTGATGATCCTGTCTCTGCCCTGCTCCTTGAACCCACTGAGAGAGAGACAGACACAATGACAGACAGGCAGACTGACGCAGAGACAAAGACACTGAAATAGAGACGGCAGCAAAGACGAGAGACAGAAAGGCAGAGACACAGAGAGATATAAACAGACACAGACAGTAACAGATTATGAAACAGACAGAGAGAGAGAGAGAGACAGAGACAGGCAGGCAGGCAGGCAGAAGACTGGCCTGCAGAGGCCATGGGATGCATTTTGTCAGAAGACCTAGCTAACAAAGGTAGCAACTTCTCCAGCCACTCATACTTCTTCCTGGAGAAGAAGGGAGGGGGAGGGAGGGAGGAGGAAGGAAGGAAGGAAGGAAGGAAGGAAGGAAGGAAGGAAGGAAGGAAGGAAGGAGGGAGGGAGGGGGGGGGGAGGGAGGAGGGGGAGGAAGGAAAGAAAGGAAAATTCTTTGCTCCCTAAGGTAGTGTGGTAAGCTTGGGAGAATGGAGAAAAAGAGTCAGGGAGGGAGGAAGTTAGGGAAAATGCTTGAAGTTTGAGAGCTATTTGGGAGGGGCTTCAGGATTGTATTTGGAGGAAAGAGGGCTCAGGAATAACAGAATGGAAGGCTGGCTAAAGTGATGAACGTGGTGCTCAGGAAGGGCAGCCCCTCTCCTCTGGTGAGTTGGGACTCTCCGCCAGGGGGGCTGGGAGCCACTTTCTCAGTGTGGGCTGGCACAGGCCAGGGTTGTTCTTTGGGGGAGGGGGGTTGGTCCTGTCCCTTGGTAATCCCCGGCCCTCTCCTGGGTGCCAGCCAGGAGGGGCACCCCCTCTCCCCAGCAGTTGTGGTCGGCTTGGCTGGGCCTTGGGCTGCATCAAATTGCTGCTTTTTCCTTTTCTTTCCTGGTGTCATCCGTTCCCTTGAGCCTTGTTTAACTGGAAGTGGGGAAAACCCAGCAAAGCTCGGTTAATTCCGGGGCGAAGAAGGGGAAGGCAGGAGGAAGGAGGGGGAGGAAGGAAAGGGGGAATTAGAGAAAGAAAAGAAGAGGAGAGGAAACAGGAGGAAAGGAGGGGGAGGAGAGAAAAAAATAAGAGAGAGAGAGAGAGAGAGACAGAGCCAGAGAGAGAGACAGGGAGAGAGACAGGAGAGAAGAGAGAGAAGAGAGAGACAGAGAGAGAGAGAGACAAGAGACAGAGCAGAGAGAGAAAAAGCCAGAGAGAGGCCAGGCAGAGAGGGGGAGAGGAGAAGAGCCAGGAGAGAGAGAGCAGAGAGAGACAGAGCAGAAGAGAGAGGGAGAGAGGAGACAAAAGGAGAGCCCCGGTGGGGCAAGAAGACAAGGGCCAACCAAAAAATCAAAAAAAGAAAAAGAAACCGAGCCAAAAGACAAGGCCAACCAAAGGACAAAAAACAAACCGGACAAGGAGACAAGGAGAGAAAACAGAAAGGCCAGGCCAGGAGGAACAAGAGGAAACCAAGCAGAGGAAAAAAGAAAAGCCGGAACAGAAAACCAGAGCCAGAGAGAAGAGAACAGAGACAGAGACAGGCCGAAGAGAGACAATCAGAGAAAATCAAGAAAGACAAAGGAAGCCAAAGAGAGAAAGAGAGAGGCCGGCCAAGGAAAAAAGACAAACCGGCAAAAAAACCAAAGGCAGGGAAGAAAGGCCAGGCCAGGAGACGGAGAGGGCCAACCAGGAAGAAAGGAGAGAAAAGGGGACAGGAGAAGAGAAAACAAGAGGAGAGGAGGAAGAGGACAGGGAAAGAGCCGAGAGAGAAGGAAGGGAAAAGCCAGAGGAGGAGAGAGAGACAGAGGAGAGAGGAAAGAGGAAAGAGAGAGAACAGGCAAGGGAAGAGACAGGACAGAGACAGGACAGAGCCAGAGGAGAGACAGAGAGAGAGAGGAAAAAAGGAGCAGAGGGAGGCCAGAGCCAAGGGAAGAGAGGAGAGACAGAGGAGGGCCAGACCAGGAGACAGAGAAGAGAGGGCAAAGCCAGGAAGGGGGAGAGAGGAGAGGAAAAGGAAAGAGAGAGACAGAGAAGGCCAGGAGCCAGAGGAGGCAGAGAGGGGAGCCAGAGAAACAGAGAGAGGGCAAAGCCAGGACAGAGAGAGAAAACCAGAGCCAGGGAAGGGGGAAAAGACAAGACAGGCCAGGAGGAGAGGGACAGAGGAGAAAAAAAGCCAGGAGAGGCCAGAGCTGAGGGGAGGGAGGAGAAAAGAGGCCAGGCCGAGGAGACAGAGAGAGAGAGAGAGAGGCAAAGGAGAGAAAAAAAGGGCCGGCCAGGAGAAAACAAGAGAGAGGGAAAGGAGCCAGGGGAGGACAGAGAGAGAGAACAAAGCCAGAGACAGAGAGAAAAGAAGGGCCAAGAGAGAGAGAAGAGAGAGAGAGAGAGCCCAGAGAGAGAGAGAAAGAGAGAGAGGGGAGAGGCAGAGAGAAGAGAACAAAGCCAGAGAAGAGACCAGACCAGAGGGAAGAGACAGAGACAGAGACAGAGCAGAGAGAGAGAGGGAAAGGAGAGAGACAAAGCCAGAGAGGCCAGGCCAGGACAGAGAGAGAGAACACAGAGGGCCAGAGCCAGGGGGGCAGAGCAGAGAGGAGGCAGGAGAGGACAGAGGGGGCCAGGAGGAGGAAACAGGGAGGAGGCCAGGCCAGAGGACAGAGAGAGAAACAAAAACCAGGACAGAGAGAGAGGGGGAGGGCCAAGAGAGAGGACAGGAGGGGGGAGAGGAGAGGCCAGGACATCCACATACGGACACACAGACAGGCAGACACGTCCACATATACATGGAGAGAAACAGAGATGAGGCTCACACAGGGAAAGGTAGAAAAGCAGAGAACAAACTCGAACCCACATGGAGCCCCCCAAACACGTTAAGAGCGAGGAAAGGGGGGGGACCGGAGGAACATTAAAGGAGCTGGGGCCTGGCCGGCGGGGACCTCAGGCGAGACACGGGATCAGGGAGAACAAGAGACACCGCCATTCAGTCAGGGAGAGACACAGAGAAGGAGGGAGGGAGGGAAGGAGCCCACGGTGGGGGGGAGGGGAACCAGTACAAAAGCCATGGAAAAAGTGTGTTCGGCTTTGGAAATTCCATTTCCAGTCTCTAAGTCTCTTCCCCTTGGAGAGGGGGTGGGGGCGGGGCCCCTAAACCTGAGGATTAGCGGCTCGGCTGTCCTAGCGCTGTCTTTCAGCACCTAATGGAAGCCACCTGGCCGGCCCAGCCCCATCGGCAACCCCAGAACTCCCCTGGCCCGGTTCTCGTCCCCCTCCCACCACGGAGGGAGGGAGGGAGGGAGGGAGGGGAGGGGCGCTCCAGAAATGACTTCATTCCCGAATTTGCTGCCTTTCCTGGGTCGGGCTTGAGTCTCTGGGCTCCAGGAGGGAGCAGTGTGTGGTCTGGGAGGGGGAGAGGAAGGAATCGGGCCAGGGCCGGACCGCCGTGCCGGGAAACTCCCCAGCGGGGATCCGCGGCCGCTCCGGAAGGGCACCTTGTCCTCAGCCCCTGGGGCACAGGGACGGGGGCGTCAGGGGGCATGGAGAGGCAGTCAAGGCACAGGGGCATGGATGGGGGAGGGGAAGGAATGACCCATGGGGGCCCCTTCGGTTCACACTCCCGAGTGCCTCCCTGACGGCTCCGTGAGAGGCTGAGCTTCCAGGGCACGGGCCTCGAAGGCCAGGCAGGAGGGGTGGGGGAGGCTGTGCCAGCCGGGGGGGCTAAAATCGGAAGGAGGCCGACATCATCTGGCCGTGGCAAGAGGAGGCCGGCCGGCCCGTGGCTTCCTCTGGGCAGGGGCTTCTGCTCCTGGACTCTGACTCCGGCTGCTGCTCAGGCTATTTTGATAACTGGATTTCATTATAATTGGTTTCCAGCATCCTCTGCGGGAGTCTGGCATTTAAAAACACCATTCGGGGCGCTCCAGAGGCTTTTCTTGACTGCCATCCAAAGGTTTTGTGTGGGTGTGTGGTGTGGTGCGTGTGTTGTGTGTGTGTGGTGTGTGTGTGGGGGTGTGTTAAGTGGTGTGGGGGTTGGTGTGGTGGGTGTGAGTGTGTGATATGGTGTGTGTGTGTGAGGTGTGTGTATATGAGGTGTGGTGTGTGTGTTGGTGCGGGAAAGGTGTGTGTGTGGTGTGGGAGTGTGTGAGTGTGTGTGTGGTGTATAGGTGTGTGTGTGTGTGTGTATATGGTGTGTGGTGTTGGTTGGTGTGTGTGTGTGGAGAGTGTGGTGTGTGTGGTGTGTGTATAGTGTGTGGTGTGTGGGGTTGGTGTGTATATGAGTGTGTGTGTGGGAAGTGTGTTGTGTGTGCGTGTATAGTTTGTGTGTGGTGTGTGTATAGATTAGTGTGTGTGTGTAAGGTGTGTGTGTAGGGTGTATGAGGGTGTGTGTGTGTGTTGGGTGTAAGTGTGTGTGTGTGGTTAAAGTGTGTGTGTGGTGTGTTTGGTTGGTGTGTGTGTGCGTGTATGGTTGTGGTGTGTGGTGTTTATAGTGTGTGTGGGTGTGTATGAGGTTTGTGAGTGTGTGTGTGGTGTGGGGGTGTGTGTGGTGTGAATTGTGTTGGTGTGGGTGTGTTTGTGTGTGGTGTTTGGTGTGTGTGTGTGCCGGGGTTGATGTGTGTGTGGGGTGTGTGTGGTGTGGAGGTGTGTGTGTGTGTGTTGTTAAGGGTGATGTATGAAGTGTGTGTGTTGTTGGGTATAGTTTATTAATTATTAATTGGGTGTTGTTTGTGTGTTGTGGTTATGGGTGTGTGGGGTGTGTGTGTGTGTGGTGAAGGGTGTGTGTGAAGTGTTTATGGGTGTGTGGGTGTGTTTGGTGGGTGTGTGTTGGTGTAGGGGTGTGGTGTGGGTGTGTTATGGTGTGTGTGTGAAGTGTGGGTGTGTGGTGAGGTTGTGTGTGTGTGGTGATAGGGGTGTGTGTGTGTGTGGTGTGGTGGTTGGGGGTGTTTTATGGGGTTTGTGTATGATTTTTGGGGTGTTGTGTCGTTATGGGGTGTTGTGTGTTTTAAGAGTGTGTGTGTTTTACGTTGTGGGTTATTATTAAAGGTGTTGTGTGTTATGGTTGTGTGTGGTGTTGTTTGTTTGGGGGGGATATAAAAAATTTTTGAATTTTTTAAAATTTGGGAAAAAAAGTTGGGAAGGGGGGGTGTGGGTGGGGGGTGGGGGGGGTGGGTTTTTTTTGTGTTTGGGTGTGGGTTGGGGCTTTTGGGTGTTGTTTGGTGTGTTATGGTGTTATTTGGGTGCGGTGTAGGGGTGTTTATATTTTTGTTGGTTTTTGAAGGTTTTGTGTTTTGCGTTTGGGGGTTTGGGTGGGGTGTGGGTTGGGTTATATGTTTTTAAGTTTTGTTTGTTGGGGTTGGGGAGGCGGGGAGGCAAACATTGGGCTTCCCCTTCAGGAAGGGAGGAGGCACAAGTGTGGCCGGGAAAACCCTTGGTGGCCCACCTCCTCCCCACGGGTACAGGCGAGCCACCGCAGGTTTTCCCTTCCTTCCGCCCTCCCGCTCAGGAGCCTCCTAACCCCCAGCCATTTGTTCCTCCCAAGAAAAGCCCCAGAGTTCAAGCGGAGTTCAAACCTCCTTGGGCGGCCATTAAAGGCCCTCCCAGTCAGGGCTGCCCCCCCAGCCTCACTGGTCCCCAACCTCTTTAAGCCCACTCTGGGCCTTGGCCCTTACCCTAGGCCCTGAGGGGAACTTTCAATCCCATTCGCGCCTCCATACCTCCTCCTTCCCTGATCTCCCAAACCCCTTTGTTCGCAAACCCATCACTTTACGGGTTAACGGCAGGCCCCAACTCCCCCAAAGGTTGGGGAAAACTGGGCCCCAAATTTTTGCTCCCAGAGTTATTTTAACCCCAGGGGCCCACCTCCTCCACCATCCCTTCTTGGCCTGTGCGTCCTTACCCGGACGTTTGTTGGGTGAAAGGGCCGTCTTGTCAATAAAAGCGCCCCCCCTCGGATTCAAAGGGGTACTTGCCTGGGAAAATTCCCACTCTGGGGGGCGAAACGGGAGGGGAGATTCCTACAAACTCCCGGGACAGGCCGGGTCACCCTTAGGGCTCACCCGGCCTCAGGGGCATGGGTACAAACAGGCCAAAGGGAACCTTTTTGGGTTTCCATTAAAGGAATGGAAGGGGGTTGGTCTCCTTGGGAGGGAAAAAGCCCCGGGCCCTGGAACTTAACCCTTGGCCTCCCTCTTCAAACTTCCATTGACCTTCCCCCCCTTCCCTTTGTATTCAAACCTTGTCCCACCCAATGGGGCCCCCAGCTCACATTAGCTTTTTCTAAAGGGCGGCAGTTGGTCCCCATGGGGAGCTTCCCAGGCCTAAAGTTTTGGTGACCGGGAACCTCTCGGGGTGTTCTTGGTGCTCAAGAGGTCCAGCGTTCCTGGTCCCCGCCCCGCCCTCAGCCGTGCCCAGGGGCAGACGGTCCGCCTCCCGGGTGGAAGGGCCTTCAGGCATCCCTGGCCTTCCCCATCGGCCGGGGACGAGAAAAGGCTGTTTCTTTGGGTTTTTCTTTTTGGGGCCCTCCCTGGTTCTCTCGGGCACAGCGTTTCAGTAATGACTTTGGGGCAGTAATAAATGTAGAAAGGCCTCCGTGTGGAGCCCCAGAGCCCGCAGGTACAGGGCCACGACTATCAGTTGATGCACTGCCAGGACGCAGGACAGTGGTTTCCGGGGTGCTGACGGGGAGAGCTATGGGGGCCGACCCGGGCCCGTTGGATCTCTGAGATGGGCTCAGTTGCTGGCCAGTCAGCACCAACATGGCCTAAAGGGGACTTTCTCTGTCCATAAACTGAGTCAAAGGGAAGCTAAGGATGATGGGGAAGGTTGTAGGTCTTCCAGTTAGAGGAAGGAGAAGGCCCATCTAAGCCTTCCAGTGGCCTCTTTTGTAGACCTGGAAATCTATGATGTTCCCTCCTCAGATAGAAACATGGTGGGCATTGAAACCATGGCAGTGGCGGCGTGGGGGCCGTCGGAGACGATGGGCGGCTGTTCACGGGCCTCCGGCACCCCCGTTTCCTTTCCACTGCTTGCCTAGAGAAGCCTTGTCCACCCACCTGCCCCCCGCCTATCCCCCAGCTGGGCACTAGAGTCGGCCATGGCCCTCCCTCTCCTACTCCGGAGGCTCTGCTCCTTTCCGGTCTCCCCAGTCTGTCTCCCCAGTCCAGCTTTGTGGGAACCGGGAGCTATTCCTTTGGGCCGATCCAAGAATGTTTCCCTACTCTTGGTGGAGCCGAGAAAATCCTTCTCATGAGGGGAGCTTGCCTGTCGCCCCCTGTGGTTTGCCCTCCATCACCTGCACTCTGTTGTCCCTCTCAGCCGCGGTCCCTTGCTTCCTCCTCTGCCCCTTTAAGCCCTCAGACTGTCTCAGCAAAGCCAGGAGCTGTCACCGACCGTCCACCCTTCGGGTGACCGCCTCCTTGCAGCGCTGACTCTCTGGCTCCTCCATCTGGTGAGCAAACTGGGGGACCTGGTTTTGGAGGCAGGGGGAACACGGGGACTGCTGGCCATTTGTCTGCCAGGGCCTTTTGTCTGCCGGGGCCCTTCCCTCCTCCTTCCCGTCCCCGTCCCGGCCGCCCCATCCCTAGCACCAGGAGTAGTGTGGCATCGGGGCTCTGGAGTGGAAGAGTACAGGCGGGTACCGCACAGAATGGGCACCAGGGCAAGAGGAAATCCTTCCCAACGTCGCCGTTCTCGGTGCCTTTGACGGAGAGCTAGATGCTAGAACAGCTGCTAGAAGAGGCAGGAGCCGTCCCTTAAAGAGGAGCCTTCGGGAGGCCAGAGTTCTAAACAGAGTCTGAGAGATGGCACGATCCAGGCCCGCCTTCCAGATGTGCCCCAAGCGCCCTCGGCTCTATCACACCCCGATCTTGCACAAGAGCGAGGGAGGTTCCCGGCTAGGGAGCTGCCCAGCCTAAGGGCCGCGTGCCCTCTGCTGCTCCGCAAGCCTTGCCCCTTTCCTTCTGCCACCTTTGGTTGCCCTCTCTTCCTGGGCGGCTCTCATCTTTGACCTCAGCCTCTAAGCATCTATTTCCCATGACCCATTTCCCAGTTGCTGCTGGGTGGCCAACAGGTCTCTCAGACTCCTGATCTCTCAGAGCCCAAATGTGTTGCTCTCATTTGTTGAGGGGAAGCCTCATCCCCTGAGCTATGGTGGACATCTGGGCCCGAGGACCTCCCGTCAGCCTGGGATCTGGGACCGCGAGCAGCCTCTTTTCCCTCGAGTTCCTACGTCCGCATTTCTCTTGAAAAGTTTCGATCTTATTTCCTTTTTTAAAAGGATTTTCAGAACTTTTATGTTTATGTCGCCTAAATACCCCTCCCTGGCCTTCTTTCCCCCACCCCAGAGAGCTGCCCACATAACACAATCTTTTTAAAGAAAGAGGAAAACCTCAGGTGAGCTGATCGCTACATTGGAAAAACTTGGCCCGGAGAAGTGATGTTCCCCCTCCCCAGCCTGGGAGGAGGAGTTGGGAGCCACGTCTCCACAGAGTTCTTCTCTGGGGCCGAGCGCGTCCTTTTTGATCGGTCGGCGGCGATCACGGTTTCTGTTCCCATCATTCCTTGTTCTGGTCGTCTACGTGCATGTGCACGCGCCTGTGTCTCCACGGCGGATGGGCGGGTACCTCATCATCTCTGCTCCCTTTGCTCCGCTGCCCTTTTCTCTTCACGCTCATCACTTCTCACGCCTCAGTCCCACTCCATCGTGTTTGGGGACCAACATTTGTTGAGCGATTCCCCACCTGACGAGCAGCCCCTCTGTTCCTCGTTCTTTGCTCCCACAAAAAGTGCGGCTCGTTCATACTTAAGGAGTAAAGGCTTTGTTCCTACCTGGGGCTGGAGAAAGGCCATCGGAACACGCTGAAGGTCCGGACACGTCGCAGGCAGTGGCTCACGGTTCTGCTCCCCCCTAAGAAGCTTTAACGCTCGTAGGGGGATGGCCCTTCCCCAAAGAAAGGGCTGGATGAAACGACGCAGGATGACAGAACCAAGACCAAAACGGAGCTTGCCAGCATCAGTTTGATTAGATGAAGTCTACTGGGGATGATGATGCAGTTCTATCTCTGGGCTCGAGGAATTAACTTTTCTCTACAGGATGGAACCAGAGAGTAGTTCATCTGAAAAAGATCCAGCAGGCCGAATGGACCACAAGCTCAATATGGCTCCACAATATGCTGTGGCAACCCAAAACTAGTAATAGTGTGATCTTGTGCTGCTTTAAGAGGGGCGGTGCTGGGGGGGGTGTTCACTGACCCCCTTACCCCATATCTGGGGACCTGGCTCCCGTCCTGGATGTCGAGTATAGGCAGGACTGAGAGAAAGACAAACAGGGTACACTTGTGAGCTGTACAATCCCGGGCAAGTCATTGAACTTCTGACTCCCTCAGTTTCCTTATCTGTAAAGTGGAGTTCATAGCACCTACCTCCCAGGGTAGTTGTGAGGATTAAATGAGAGAATATTTATAAATCACTGTGTGACTGGCACATAGCGAATACTTAATACCTATTTCTTCCTTCTTTCCTTCCTCCCTCCCTCCCTCCCTTCCCCTCCCTCCTTCCCTCTCCTTCTTCCTTCCTTCCCATGTACCCACCAGACAGCTCCTCCCCCCCCAAATTCCAGGAGCTTACTCAGCGGCCCCATTCACGGAATTTCCTTCTCCTCCCCCCCCAGTTGCCCCCTCAAATCTGGAAGGCTGAGCGAGGGAAGCCAAGGGGGGTGAGGCGGGAGAGACCGACAGCCGGGCCAGAGATTTAGGAGCCGGGTGGAGCTTGAGGTTCCAAAAGGCCATTTTTCAACTTGAAAACTGAATCAGGCTCGCCTGGAATTGTGGCTGGAGAATAAATGGGGACCCCATGGGGTCATTTTCTGGTCCATTTTCCGAGGGTAACTGCATATTAAGCACTAACACTGAGCAGCAGGAAAAAACTTCTTAGCGTCAGGTCTATTAGGAGGCCCTGAGCTGGCTCCCAGAGGCCCAGTGAATCATGGGGAAAGGGGCCAGCTGGAAACACCCGGGAATAGGCCAGCTCCAGGCCAGGCCGGGCTAGACTAGGGGAGGAAACAGGCTTGAAGCCAAGTTAGCCACCCCCCCCCACCTCGGGGCAGCTAGGAGGGGGGAGGGCAGCTACGAGGGGGAGGGCAGCTAGAAAGGGGAGGGCAGGTACCTTCAACCCCTGGAGGAGAAGCTTAGGAGAGCGGATCCAGAGCAAGCCGGCCCGGCTGTCCTGGGGAACTCCCGCAGAAGTCTGGCTAGCCCTCCAGCCAGTAGGCTCGAAAGCCAGCACCATAAGGCTGGAGACAAGGGAGCCGGGGCCGAGGGGAGAGCCGCCATTGCCCTGGCCGGGACTGCCGGCTCTGCTTTCCTGGCTGCTTTGCTCTGTGCCGATCACTTTCCTAAGCCGGCCTTTGAAACTGCCAGGGAGAAGCGTGGGGGAATGGTGAGGGAAGGCTGGGAGGCCGTAGCTCATTCGAGTGAAATGCTGGGACGGGGCGGGAGTTCGGGGGAGTGTTGCTACATATGGGGATGTTCAGGCTCAAGTAAGACTGGGGATGGAGCCAGAAAAGATTGGGCCTAAAGGAGCCCGGGGAAAGCCAAAAAAAAAGGGCAGCTTGGTGCTTCTTCAGCTGGGCCGGGCCAGTCCAGCCTAGGGTGAGTCCCCCTACCTCCACGCCTTTCCACTGAAATACTTCCCCCCTTTCTCCCCACCTCCCCGGTGTAGCCTATCCCAGGCACAGTTTGGAGCATTTGTCCTGTCATCAACTTGGCCGTGTGAAATCGGGAAAATTAATTCACATCCACTTGCTGTCTGCTAGGGGCACAGCAGAGCGTGCAAGTCCCACCAACTGGGCTTTCTAGAAGGAGAAGGAGGAGGCAGACGGGCCACGGCTGGTGCTCACGTTGGGCCACCGGCCGACGGAGCCCGAAGCCAGAGATCGCAGTCAAAAACTGCATCGCTCAAAACGGCCAAGGTGCCCAAAAGTCAGAGGGGAGAAGAACGTAGGAAGAGTCAGATCTGGGTGCTAGCATCTTCCAGGGGAGAAGCCAGAAGGCTATAATTCCTTCACACACCCAAGTAGAGCCTCAGAGAAAAGAATGGCTTGGCTACCAAGACTCAAAGAATGGCTTAAAATTCAAGGGGCTCTTCTTTTTTTTTTTAAATCTGTTTTGCTGAGGCAATCGGGGTTAAGTGACTTGCTTAGGGTCACACAGCCAGGAAGTATTAAGTGTCTGAGACTGAATTTGTACTCAGGTCCTCCTGACTTCAGCACTCTAACCACTGCACCATCTAGCTCCACCTCCAAATTAGAGCTCTTAAGGAGAAGAAATCGTGCAGACCAGAAGACCGGAAAACCTTAACCAAGTAGCCCGTTCCCTGAAAAATGTAATGAAATGGCCCCAACGCAAGGATTTCGTGAAACAATAAGAAGTATTAGAACAAAGCCCAAGGATTGATCGTTTAGAACATGGGAGTCCTTCGATCAAAAACCAGTGACTTCAAAAGCAGGGCCAGGGGAGATCGGTTAAGAGTAGCTGGTCTCACTGAAAACTACAACCAAACAAAACATCGGGATTCAAAACGTCAAGAAATCATCACAAACAATCGCCAGGATCGATTATTTCTAGAACGCAAAGTGAAAATCCAAAGAATCCCCTAATCACCTTCTGAAAGAAATTCCAAATTGGAAAAAACCAAAACCAAACAAACCCAAAAAACAAGCCAGGAGGAAAGCCAGCGCTTCTGGGTCCAGAAAACAAAGCCAAAGCAGAACCCTGAACAAAATCGGACTGCTACAAGCAGCCAAAAAGAGTCCAGATGCCAAGGGCAGACGGTCAGGATCACATAAGACTGTGCCGTCATCACCAGACAGGAGAGAGAATTGTAAAATGAGGTATTCCAAGAGGTGAAAGAAAGATGTGTGCAATTAAGAATAACTCACAACGTTGTAAAATTGAATATCATTTAACTCTACAAAAATGTTTGAGGAAATAAATGTAAGGAAGCCTGCTTGGACACGCTCAGACCGCTCCACTTGGAGACCTTCCCTACCACCTGGGTGAGAGTAGCCTCTTCTGATTGGCTGCAGGGCCAGAAGAGGCTCCATCTCTCAACCTGGCCAGACTGAGACAAGCGTTCTCCTTCTGGCTCTCCATGTTTAGTTTGGTTTTGGTTTTTTCCCTCTGCCGGCTCCTTCCTGCAGTGTCTCCAGGGTAAAGATCCCAGATCATCCACAGTGTGGGTGCCATGAACTGGGGAGAAGGGAAGGGCTTTTCCTCCTGCGCTGAGAAAGGAGCCAGGGAGGGCTTCTGTCTGTCCTCTTCCGTTTGTCCTGATCTGCTTCAGGCCCCGGGATGTTTCCTGGGAGCTGGAACCATCGGCAAATCTTGAAGCTGGGACGGCAAGTGGGATGGGACAGCGAGTCAGTGCGGCCGGGAAACCCGGAGAGCTGGGGGCCCGACACTGGGACACGTGGAACTGGGACTGTGCTTTATAAGAATTGAGCTAGTTTACAAACCTAATCCCCCGCCCCCCTGCCCCCCCAGAATAAAATGAATTGGCCAGGAGGGGTGGAATGATGGCTCCCACATGTTGGGGGACTAAATTTGTATATTGATTATTATATCTTTTGAAGTAAATATTCCTTTGTAAAAGTTAATCTGGGGGCAGTTAGCTGGCAGAGTGGATGGAGCACTGGCCCTGAAGTCAGGAAGACCTGAGTTCAAATTCACCCTCAGACACTTAAGACTTCCTGGGGAAAAAAAAAAAAAGTTAATCTGACCATTAAGTGGATAAATAAAACTGGGATACAGGATACAACCCCCCCACACACACACACACAATTGGAGAAACACTATTGTGGGGCTGGGGACAACAACAAAGAGTCCAGATACCCCCAAATCCTTTTAAGGGTAGTGGAGAACAGTGGAGGAATGAAGTCTAACCTAGCTGGCCTTCAGAGAGTGCGGATCAGGGTTGTCAGGGTTACGTTAGTAAGTAGAGACAAAAATGGAATAAATTCATCACTTTTTGCAGCCGATATGATGGTTTACTTAGAGAACTTTTGAGATTCCATTAAAGATGAAAGAAATCGATCAATTTAGGAAAGTAGCAAGATGTAAAATAAGCCCCAAACAGCCATTACCCTTTGTATATAATTCCGACAAAGACCAGCGGGAAGAGAAAGAGGTAGAAATTGTGTTCATGATAACTCTAGAATATACAAAATGTCTTCAAGTTCACCATGAAGTTCATGACATGAAGACAACTGCAAATGGTGATACTACCTAAATTAATTTACAACCAGTGCCACGCAGAACTACCAAAGGGATTCTTTGTGGAACTAGACAAAACGAGAAGAAAATTCAACTGGAGAAACAACAAATGCAGAATCTCAGGGGGAATCGTGACAAAAAGAAAGGAGAAAGGGAGACTAGCAATACCGGAGCTCAAACTATACCGGAAACTTGTAATCCTCAAAGCTCTTCAGTATTGTTAAATCAGCAAGCGGTGGATTTATACACGAGTCCCCGAAGCAATGGGACATTATAAGGTAGTGTTCAACGAATCCAGGGACAGCAATTATTAGAGGTAAGGACTTGCCGCTTGACCAAAAGTGCTGAGAAAACTGGAAAGCGGGCTGACCAAGATTAGGATTAGATCGCTCTCTCCCACCATATACCACGCTAAGCTTCAAAATGGCTAGCGAAGGCAGATATAAAAGGTCACGTTAGCAGCAAATTAGAGGAGAAGGGAAGGAGACATTTTTCACAACTGAGGATGGGGGAGAATTCTCCAAATAAGGAGTGTGGATGGGGAGTGAGTTTAAAGACAGACAATTTTAATTACTCAAAGTCGAAAACTTTTTGCACAAGAAATGCAGTTAGAATAAAAGGTGAAACAGTGAATTGGGAAAAGTCTTTGTAGCAAATTTCTCAGATAAAGGATTGATATCCAGGATATAAATATATACACATATATATTGACATACATACAGATACATATGCATATATGTATATATTTGATATATAGATGGACGAGGCATTCCCAACTGAGATTTGGTCAGAGGATATGTATGAGCTGTTCCCAAAAGAAGCGATGCAAGCTCCCAATAAGCCGTAATAAAAATGGTCCAATAAGAGAAATGCCCATTGAAACTACTCGAAAATGCCATTTCACACCTATCCGATTAGCAAAGGGACTAAAATGGAAAATGACGTGTTGGGGGACCTATGGGGAGACGAGCACCATGAAACACTGTTGGTGGACCTGAGAATTGGACCAACTGTTCTAGAGAGTGATTTGGAATTATATCCTAAGACTCATTAAATTCTGCATAACACTATTAGGTATATATCCTAAAGAGTTAAAGACAGAGGGAAAAGATATTTGGATAAAAACTATTTAGAGTAAGACTTTTTGTTGAAGCAGAGAACTGGGAAGAAAGTCGTTCCCTATGAGCTGGGGAATGACTGAATGGAATGGAATATAACTGCAATGTGCAAACTGATAAATGGGATTAATTCGGAAAAACCTGGGAAGACTTTATGAGCCGATGAAGAATGATGGAGAACCAGGAGAACAATTTATCCAATGACTTCAGTGTCATAAGGGAAGACGGCTTTGAGAGAGCCAAGAACTCTGATTGATGCAATGATCACGTGTGTCTACAGAGGATTAACAACAAAGCGTGGCAAGAGGTGACAGACGTAGGGGAAGATGCATATCTGAGATGTGACCAATAAGGTTCGACATAAAAGATCATTACAAATATGGGCCAAAGGTGATGAAGGAATTCATTGTGGTGGAGTAGAGAGAAGGGAACAGTGTGTGTGTGTGTGTGAGAGAGAGAGAGAGAGAGAGACAGACAGAGACAGAGAGACAAAGAGGAGACAGAGAGAGACAGAGACAGAGAGGGAAGGAGTGAGGGAGGGAGAGAGAAAGGAGACAGAAACAGAGACACGGAGACAGAGAAATAGAGAAGAAGGAAAAAGATATTGTGGGAATATAAGTGAGAAGATTCAGCAATGGATTGGATATGTGAAGTAAGAGTGAGGACTTGAGGGTGATGGTGAGGCTTGAACCCAGGGTGACTTGAAGGATGGTGGTGTCTGATGGTTCTATTGGTGCATTGAGACAAGGGAAGAAGGGAAGCTCTGTTCTGAACATGGTGATTTCAAGATGTCCACTGACTAAGCGTCTGGAGATGTCCACTGGGCTGCTGTGGGATTTGAGTTGAGGAGAGAGGTCAGGGTGGGACAGTTAGCTTTAGGAACTGGCTGTACGGATGATTAGTGAGTGTGTGGGAGTGGATGAGTGAGACCTAATGTTTGAACCCAGATCCAGTGGGTTCCAAGTCCCTATCTTCTTTTTCTCTGTCTCTGACTAGCATCCTCAGAGAATTGCTTTCGGATGACGTTGGACAGCCCGGCCGGAAGTCCCAGGATTGGAAGAAAGTCCAAGGTCACTGAGATCCCATTTCCCCAACTGTAAAGCTTGATGCAGTCTCGGGGAAACCAGAGCTCTCCTCCGTTCCGTGAAAGGGGGAGAGCGCGGGCAAGCGAAGGGCATCTCAAGGAGGGGCCGGAGAAACAAATCACATGTTCTGTATCTCGTGGGTCTCTGGTTACAGTCCCTGCCTCCAGGTGGTCCTATGGCCACCCCCTATCTGGCCCTCTTTGTGAGGGCCCCCACACAAGAAAGTGCCCACCTCGGAGGCTTCCATTATCGTCCCCCCAGGCCACACGTGCGCATGAACGACCCCTCTGCATCGATGAGTTTATGAGCAGTACGGTGGGGGAACAGAAAGCCGGCCGGTCCCGGGACCAACCCGACTGGCTTGGGACTCGGGCTCTGGCCCATTGGAAGGCTTGGAGCTTGCAGGTCCTTTGACTCCGAATCTGCTTCACTTTACGGTCCAGCTGGGAACTACTGGGAAAGCACTGTTTCTTTGGGCTTCGGGTTTCCTGTGAAGAAAATGGAGTAGATGGGTTTTTACCTCCTGTGTCACTAGGTTGTTCTGTAAGTTAGGGAGAGACAAGCAGAGCAGAGAGAGGAAGAGGGACCCAGGGAGAGGCAAAGAGAAAGAGAGAGGGGGAGCGGAAGATGGAGAGAGGGAGAGGGGGAGAGAGAAGTGAGGGAGAAAGAAACAACGAGGGCAAAGGGAGGGAGCCACTGAGCCAGAGTCAGTCTCTCATTGATTTCTTCCTCTAGGCAGCCGGGCTCTCTGGAGCAGGTACTCGGTGTGAGCAGGCAGGTGGGCAGGCCACTGCCACTCATACACACCCACTGGGGCCCCAAGCCTCATGTCAAGTCCCGGCCTATGAAGAAAGGCAAAAGCAGCACGATTTCTGCCTTCAGGCCTTCCCTTTTTGATGAAGGAAACACGAAAATGGCTCCGTGTGTCCAGGATCCAGGTGGGGGATTTGGCGGGTCATCTCCGAGGAGAGCTAGGGAGGGGGAAGGGAGGCCCCTCGCAGGAGGCCAGATGGATGCTGAGGCTGCTGGGAAGGCAGGAGACGGAGGTGAGAGAGCACGGCCCACAGCAGGGTCAAGCGTGAGGAGCAAGAAGTCTAGGGGAGAATGTGTGCGAGAGAATGGAGCCTGAAGAGACCGGAAAGGTTGGGGAGCTGGTTCCGAAGGGCTCGGGAGGCCGACTATGAGTTTCTAGCTGGCCCTGAAAGTAACGGGGAGCCACTGGACAGGGGAGGAGATGGTCACTTTCGGAAAATTGCTGACAGCAAAATGGACCGGGGTGGGCGGAGACTGGTGGCAGGGAGGCCAGTCAGAAGGCTAATGCCTCAGTCCAGGTCAAAGGTGATGAGGGCCTCACCTAGACTGAGGAGCCGGGAAGGGGAGAGATGCTGGAAAAGAGAAATGGGATATTTGGTGAGTTCGGCTCTGAGGTGAGTGAGGGGGAGAAGCTGCTACTGGGATGCGGTACCTGGTGCCTGGGAGGAGGGGGGGGGGATTTCAGGGCTGAGAGGGCCCGAGCAAGACCAGAGGCCGGCCCCTCCCCACTTCCTCCCGGGGAGCCGGAGGTTTGCTTGGCCCCCGCCTCTCTCCTGGCTCTGCCCTAGGAGAGCTGCAACAGAATTCATCGAGTCCCTTCTCTTGCCCTTCCTTGGTTTCCCCAAGCAGTGAAAGCTGCCCCCCCCCCCCATCCTCTGACTCCATCCTGGAGGCCGGGAGGCCGACTGGGGTCTCTAAGGAGAGGACGTGGGGACCCGGGCCCAGCCGAGCTTCCGGGCTGCCCGTTCCCCGGCCGAGCCTCAGTCGCGGCACCGGCTCCATCCGGGGACCCAGAATCGGCAGCGGGGGTGGCCCGACACCCACGCGAGCCCTGGCACCAGCACCGGGGACAGCACCGGCCCCGGCCCTGCCCCAGGCCGTCCTCAGCCGAGTGTCGTCTGGGAGTTGCGCGCTGCGGCCACACGGGGGCGCTGCCGCCACATGGCCAATGGGGGCGCCCCGCAGCTTCGATAACTGGGGGGGGGGGGGGGGGCGGTGGGGCGGACTGGGCTCGGGGGCAGCTCCCTAACTCCTCAGCCGCCCTCTGCCCCAAACTCGCGTTCGCCTCCCGCAGTTCCCTCTGCCGCCACCCACCCGTTTCCTTTGGGGAGCCCCCTTAATCCTCTTCTGACGGGGGAGGGGGAGGACGAGGACGAGGTGTTTCATTTGGAGCTTCCCCTCTTGGCGCTGGCCAGGCTGGGCGGGGGGAGGGGGGCGGGGAGGGGGTGCAGTTGGCTTGGGAGCCTTCTTTCCTTTCCATCCCTGCGTCTCCACCCTCCAGCTCCCCCTCCCTTTCCTCTTCATTCTCTTCCCTCCTCGCCGCGGCCCCGTCGACCTCCAGGTGCTAACTGTGCGACCCTGGCTGAGTCCCTTTCCCTCTCTGCAATGCAAAGCTTCCACCTCTGGCAAAGGGCAGAGTTCGTGCTCTTTAAAATAAGTGGGAGCTGGAGGAAGCTGCGAGCCTGGTTTCCTCTGCCTGGTTTCCTCTGCCTGGTTTCCTCTGCCTGTCTTCCTTCCTCCATGCTTTCTCCCGACAGCCCTTCTGGGCTTCTGCTCTCCCCCCTGAGGCTGCCCCCCAGCCATCCCTTCCCCCTTCCTTCTCCCTCCTTCTCCTTTCCTCCTCCCTCCTTCTCCTATCCCCCCTCCCCCGGCCCTCCTCCTCCCCCTCCCCCCTCTCCCTGGTCTCCCTTTCCCCCTTTCAGTTTCCTTCTCTCAAAGCCCATCCCACAGGCATTTGTCAAGGGCCCACAATGCTCAGGCTCCGCAGAGGGGATTGGAGTCCAAAGCCCCAAAGAAAGAGTCCCTGCCTCGCGCCTGGCTCCGTTCCCTGCCCCCCCCCCCAGTCTCTCGGCCTCGTGACCCCTTCCCCTCTCCAGCCTTGCCAGTGGGCCTCCAGTCACTGGCCCGGGGAGCTGGTGTGGAGGCTGAGCCCGGAGCCGCAGGGAGGAGGCCGGAGAGGCCGCTGCAGCCAGTCTTTGCCAGGCTGGCCTCGGCCTCTCCCCTAGGGCTGCGGGCCCAGGCCGTCCCGGGGCTGGAGGGCCTCCTTCCCCCACCCATCACTGAGAACTTCCTGGGGAAGCCTCGCTGAGGGCACGGCGGGAGGGGGGGAGGGGGGCTGGGTCCTGGAGGCAGGAGAGCAGCGCCCTCCTCTACCTGTATCTGTTCCTGTGGCCTCTCTGTAGGCCAGACCCGAGCAGAGGCTCCCGCTACACTGGAGGATCAGGGGAGGAGGCCCAGGGTGAGGCCTTGGCTCAGGGGGACTTTTGCGAGGCTTCTGAGGCACAAATGTGGAGGTAGAGCCCCCCCACCCATGGTGCGGCCTTATCAGTGTCCTTCCTGGGTGCATGGGGGCCCGGCTCCCCTTCTCGGACCTGCCTTGGGCCACACCGTCCTCCGGGAGCCCGCAGCCGGCAGCCTCCCGCCTCCCCCCCCCCCCCCCCCCCCCCCCCACTTCGGCTCAAGGGTGGCATCTCCCCCTGACAACGTGATTGATCACATCCGCCCCCTCCCTCGGAGGCCGGCCTCCGCCAGGAGCTTGGAGAGGCTGGGCCTGCCTGACTTTGAGCCGGTTCACCTGGTTTTGATTTGAGCCTCAGGTGGACCATTCTTTATGGGGGGGGGGGGGGAGTCGGGACTCCATCTATCACCTCCGGAGGGCCCCCGGCACAGATCAGAGAAGAGCACGCAGGCTGGGGAGGGGGGGGGCGGGGAGCCAGCCTCGAGCCCCGCCAGCGGAGCCCCGATTCCAGAGCAGTTCCTTACACCTCTGGCCAGATCCCTGCGCCCCAGAGGACCAATGGGACCGAGCCCTAGAGCACCAGGGAAATCCTGGGGCCGGGCCGCGGGGCTCGCCTCTGCACCACCCCTCCCCCCCAGGCCCGGTCCGCTGTCGAGCTCTTCCCAGGATCCCACGGGAGAGCGGAGATGCCGCGGGGAGGCTGGGACGGGCTGCATCAGACACAGCTCGGCAGTATAAAAGACATCTCCTGGCAGTCCTGGAGGGAGGGGCCGCCCCCCCCCCCCCCCCCCCCCCCAGTGTGCTACCAGTCAGCGTGCTTTGGAATTCTGGCCGGGTAGGCCCGCCCGGAGCCTGACTGCGGAGCTGCAGGCTGGGCCTGGAGCCAAAGGGAAGAAAGCCGGGCTGGCTGAACCCCTGAGGTGAGGATTTTAGACAGTCCCCCCCCCTTCCCCAGCCCTCCTCGGCCTCAGGCGAGCTGGGTGGGGGCGGGGGCGGGCTTCAGCTGGAAACGTGGTCTTTAGCCCCTCCCCCCCACAGAAGAGCTGAAGACTCTTGATCTGAGCTGTAACAGGGACCAGCTGTGGGCCCCAGGGACTTGGGCCGGAACCCCGAGGGCTACCCCGGGAGCCCGGGTTTTGTCATTTTTTTTTCTCAAGAGGAAAGGGGCGGGGAGGGGGGCGAGGCGCTGAGGAGCCAGGCACACTGGCAGGAAGGGCCGGGCACGCATCGCCACCTATGTCTTCCTCATCTCTCTCAGCACAGTCCCCACCTTGGCCTGTAGCTAATAACGGGGAGTCGGTGCGGCTCAGTGTCCCCCAGTCTCACCAGTTCCATCGGGAAACAGGGGACCCCCAACTCTTGCAGCCCCGAATCTCTCCTCATGACGTCCCGGGCCCATCCTGGGGGCCACGGGCTCTCCCTGTGGGCGGGGTCCTCCATGGGGAGGGCAGCAGTTGTAGCACCGCCTCTGGCACGGAAGGAGCCGGGAGCATCAGCTGGGCCCCACCCCAGGGGGCCCTAGAGCTGGCATCCGGGCACCGGCTCAGGGAGGCGGCTGAGGAGGGAGAAGAGGTGGGCGCCCCCGACCGCTCTCCCCAAACCCCGAGGCTCCTCTTCCGTCTTTGGAGACATTTCCCTTTTCAGTTACACTCGAAGGTACATGGTGAGAGAAGGAAAGAGAACGAGCACCTAGAGAGCGGCCCTGGGGGGGGGGGGGCACCGGGCGCTCTGGGAACTGCTTTTGTTTATTTTGTTTTGCAAATATCTGAAGCAGCAGAGCCAGTGCCATGAGGGTAGGGGGGTGTGTGTGTGCATGTGTGTGACTGTGAGTGTGTGTGTGTGCATGTGTGTGCGTGTGTGTGTACACATGTATCCCTGCTGAGTGGGGAGCAATCACTGGGAATCCCATGGGAAGGCCTGACCTATTGGCAATCTGAGCAAAGCACCCGGGGCCCCAGGAGGCCCAGCCCGCCATTGTCCACTCTCACCGCGGGACGTTGGGGGCGCTGGGCTCGGGGCTGGGGAGCGCTGGAGGAAGGACATTGATAAATGGGGGCAACGAGGCCGGTGGAAGCCGGGAGAGCTCCCGTGCCAGGAGCACTGAAAGGCTCTGGGGATGCCCAGGCCCGAGAAGGGGAGGCTTTGGGCGGGGGAGCATGAGAACTTCCTTTCGGAGTCATTTGGGGAAGAGAGATTAGATTCGTTCTGGGAGGGGGCCGGGCCCAGGGGCAGCAGCCCAAGCTCCAGAAGGGCAAAGTTAGAGTGGCCCGAAGTCAAAGCCTCTTGGTGATGAGTCAGTCAGGGAGCGCTTATTAAGCTCTTACTTGGGTGGCGCGAGAGCGGGCCCAGAGGGCCTTGGATGCCTCCCACTGCAGGTCCTTCCGCAGACTGGCTGGCCGCTGGGGGAGGCACATTGTGGGGAGGGCTGGGGGGGGGGCAGAACCTCAGAGGTGCAACTGACAGGCAGCCTCATTCTGTCACACCATCCGTATGGCAGGAGGGAGTCATTGCTCCTTGATCAATCACCGGGGGAGGTGTGTACATGTGTGTACACACACACTCACACACACACACACACACACACACACACACACAGCTTAACTTTTCCCTCCCTCTCTGTCCTTGCTAGTAACTGTGGCCTGATTTCACCCGGAGAAATGGAGGGTCGGTTGGTCTGGGGCGCACAGTGGGAGCAAACAGAGGCCCGGAGAGGGGCTTGCCTTGGCTGGCGCCCCCTAGCCAGGAAGTGGCCAAGATGGGCCAAAAGCCCCACTCGGACCCCTCCCCGTGCTGCTGGGGGAGGAGCAGATGCTTTGAAAGGATCTGGGAGGTGAGAGTGGGAGGGCTGGGGAAAAGCCATCCCCGCTTGCTCCCCAGCAAGCTGCCCCTGGCGGAGTCCTCAGGCCTCAGTCTCTTGGTCTGCCAAATGGGCAGGCAGCGCGCTGCTGCCTCCTTCCGGGGAAGTGGGGGATGTGGAGGCAGCAGGAGGCCTGCGGCAAGGGGTGAGGGACCAGAAGGAGGCTGCTCCTCCTGCCCCTCCCTGCCCCCAACCCCGGAGAGCTTGAGTAGGGGAGACTCACGGGGGGGGGGGGGAGGCAGCGTGGATCCCCAAATTTGGCCATTAGGGCGCTCCCTGTGGTTTCCTTGCTCGAGAAAATGTTAATTGATTGCAATTTGAAAAATGCAAAGCAGTTCCTTCGTCCTCCTTTGCCGGAGCTCGGACCCGGATCAAAAGCGGAGCAGCCAGTCGCCCTTTGTTCAGCTGGGAATTTGGCTGCCGGCGCCCCCCAACCCCCAGCCCTCCCCGGGGCCCCTCGGCTCGCCCCGAGCCCACGGCCTTCCCCCCCAGGCCCCTCCCCCATGCCCCTCGGCTACCCCCAGCCCGAGCCTTCTGTCCCCACCCCCTTCCCCCAAGGCCCCAAGCTTCAGCTCCCACTCCTCCCTGGCCTAGACCCCGGCTTCCTCGGCCCCCGGCTCCCAGCCCCCCCCCTTTCCCCGGCTTCCTTCTCGGGCCATCCTTCTCCCCAAGTGCCGACAGGCTCCTCCCGGACTCCTTTCCCAGGAGCGGGGCTGCTGCCCATTTATTATTCCAGCGGCTCCCGCTGGCTGGGGGGGGGGGGGGGCGGGGAGAGCCAGGAATCTCTGGAGTAGGCGCCGCGCCGAGCTCCCCCTGGCAGGGCCTCCCTCCAGGCTTGGAATTCCCAGGAGCCGCGGGCCGGCCCCCAGTGCCCCCCGCCCCTCCCCCCCTTTGCCGAGTCCCCGGATAAGGTGGGGCTTCGGGGGTAGGAGTAGCCGCGGCCTCGCTCCTGCCGGGCCCGAGGGGTCGGAGCCCAGGCAGTCACTGGCTGGCACTGGCTGGCGAGCCTTTGTCTCTGGGAACAATAGAGGCAGGCCGGCCGGGCAGGAGCGGGAGGGGGAGGAGCCGCCCCCAGCCCACTTTGCTCCTGCCCCGGCTCCCCCTTGGAGGATCCCGGGTCTAGGGCTGGTTTTCGGTTTCCTCCCTTCTCCCACCTCCAGGAACACCCACCCCCACCCTGCCCCCCCCCCAGAGCCGGATGTAATTTTAGCTCATCCCGACGCCCTGGCGGTCCCGGTGCCGGCCTGTCAGAGGCCCAGCGGCCCCCGCCCCAACTCGGCCCCCACCTTTACACGGAGCTTCCCCAGGGCCCGAGGGCGGACCTCCCGACCTTTGTCCCTGTCAGCCCTCAGGGCTCATGGGATTGGGCCCGAGGCTCGCCTCCACTTGTCCCCCCCATCAGCCCCCCAGCCTCTGGGAAGGCTCCAGGGGCTGCTGAAGTGGGAATGGAGTGTACCTGTGGCTCTCCGAGGCTCCCCTTGGCAAGTGGGGGGGGGGGGAGAAAGAACCACTGACTGGGGGGGGGGCGGGGCGGGGCGGCCGAGTCCCAGAAGCGGCTATATGTTCATTTTGGTAAAGAAGGGACCCGGCCAGGGGACCTTTGAGAGCCCTCCCGGGGTGGCTGCTGCTGGGGGGAGGGGCCGTGAGGAGAGGGAGCAGTGTGTGAGTTGTGCAGAAAGGTGAGCTACTGTCCCGCCTCCTCCTCCTCCCTCCTACACTGCACTCGGGCGGCAGCTGCCGGAGGTCAGGGCCAAGCGGCCCCCCAGAGCCCCTGTACGGGGAGGAGCGTCTTGGCCGCAGACCCCGTGCCAACAGTCAGGAAACACAGGGGGTTTCCCCCCCACCCTCGCCGCTCAAGGGCCAGGGCCAGTTTGAGTGTGTCGGGACCCCAAAGACAAGGCAATTTGGTTGGCTCGAGTCCCCCCGGAGCCTGGGATGAGGAGGGGGGTCTTTTTGGGGGGGGCTAGTGAAGCCTTCGGAGTCTCGGGGATGGGGTTGACTAGCCCAGGAGAGGGGGAAGGGCACCCTGATGCCCAGAGAAGAAATCGGGGCTGGGGAGTAGAGCAAAGACCAGACCAGGGAAGCTTCTGGGTTGCCAGACCATAAGATGGAGGACTGGGGGGGGCGGGGAGAAAGGACTGGGCAGGGGGAGGAAGGACTGCGAGCCAGCTTGGACCCAGAACCAGACAGCCATGCCGAGCAGGGAGCCCACCTGCACGCGCCAGGGGGAGGGAGCCGGGGAGGGGGCTCTGGCGGGATTATCCTAGGACTGCAGTGAGAACACCCAGCAATGCCGGCTTTCTGCTCTTTCCCCCCAGTATGGATCAGACTCAAGTGAAATGGAGCCACCGCCTTCTTCTCGCCCCCACCGCCTTCCTCTCGCCCCCACCGCCTTCCTCTCGCCCCCACCGCCTTCCTCTCGCCCCCACCGCCTTCCTCTCGCCCCCACCGCCTTCCTCTCGCCCCCACCGCCTTCCTCTCGCCCCCACCGCCATTCCCACTCTGATCGGGCATCCGTGGAGATCACAGGTGCCCTGAGAACACCTGGCCTCCATCCCGCCTCCTCCTCTGGGGTTATGGCCCCCCTTCCCTCTCCTGCCATCTGATGCTGCAGACTGGGGACAGAGGTGACCCCCCAGCACTATCACAATCTCTAGGAGGGGGTGGGAGCCCGGGGAGACCCTAACCACCAAGCTTGGGGGAGTTCAGTAAAGCTCCTCCCCATCACAGCCCAGAGTTCCAAGACCTTTCCGGGTTCACACTAGTGGACGGCCACCGGGGATGGCTAGATTTTCTTGGATCCCCGTGGCTGCCAAAGGCCATCTTCTAGGGCTGAGCTGGGCAGGGAAGGATGCGAGTCCCAGATCTCAATGGGGAGGAAATCCCGACCCCTGAAGGAGAAACCCTTCTGGCCCCCGGGACAGGGACGACACAGTGAGGGCCTGGGCGCCAATCTCCCAGGCAGGGGCTGCGAGAGGGATCGGGGCGAGCCCCAGGCACATTTTCCTCAGTGCTGAGTCAGTGTTTCCAACTCCACCCCATCTCCCCACCCCAATTTTCCTTTCTGACAAAAGCCCTTGTCTTCTGTGTGGTAACCTCGGCAAGGAACTGGGAGAAGAGGTGGGCGGATAATGAAGAACTGGCCTGGGGATTCTGGAGGATCCGAGCTGGCTTCCATTCCCCAGATTGATTTGGCATGTGTGATCCTGAGCTTAACCTTGGGAAATCTCAGTTTCCCTATCTGCCAAATGGGGATAATATTCGTATAACTGATCTCATAAAAGTGACATCTTCTCCCGTGTCCAGACTAGGAAGAAAGCCCATTATAAATCAAATTCTCCCAAGATGGCTGAGGAACCCAAGCCTCCTGATCCCAGCTGTAGTCTTTTTTCTCCTCTCTGCCCTTGTCTGTGACTGGCACTTAAGCCTTTCATGGTGGGATATCCCGTCCTGCCCTCAGCTCCCATTACGTGGAGACTCGGCCCCAGCCAGGATGCCCAGACGTGCTCTGTCCCGCTGCCGTCCCCTTCTTTTCCTCCACCTGCGGCTTCCCTCGGTACTCACCGCCTCCGCCATGTCCCAGACCACCGCCGCCACCCGCCATGTACACCATGTGGGGGTGAGGGAGGGGGACAGGGAGCCTTTGCCTTCGCGTCCTCAGGTTTGGCCACAGAGGAAGTGCCCGGAAATTCTTCCACATTCACTTTATATAGACTATAGAAACACAGTCTCCCCCCCCCCCCCACACACACTTTGGTCTAGCATTTTATTTATTTATTTTATCGACAAGACATATGCAGGGGTAATTTCTCAGCATCGACAATTGTAAAACCTTCTGTTCCAACTTTTCCCCTCCTTCCCCTCCCCCTCCCCCTCCCCCACATGGCAGGTGGCCCTACATGTTAAATATGTTGAAATACTCATTCGATTTGTCTGGCGTTTGAAAGTTCCGCAGTCACTTAAGCTACGTGGGCCCATCTCTCCAGTCGGGCAAACGAGTCGATGCCGGATGTCTCTTCTCCGGCTTCGAAATGCAGTTGGCTGGAGAGCTGGTCCCTTGATACCTATATTGTGCCAGTGGTCAGTAAACCGACCCCCGAACACAGGAGGGGCAGGGAAATGGTCTGGAAATCATCCTTTGGAAACTGCCAAGCACTTCTAACTGCCCCAGACTTCTCAGTGAAGGCAGGGTCCTGGGAATACCCATATTCCTCTGGGTTTGCTGACTGGCTCTCGGCCTCGAGGGTTAGGGCCAGCTGTATGGTAGGTGTGAACAGGCTGCAGCCTGACCCAAATGAGGACTCGTGCAGCAGAAGCTATAGAAGGGCTAGAAGAAGTGCACGTCCAAAAAAAGGGAGAGATGGGTTATATTAGCCAACGGTCAGCCCCCGAGCTCCACCGACTCCGAGAACATGAGGAAAGCCCCTGGGGCCATTGGCTGGACGTGGGCTGGGCAGACTTGGAGGGATTGCGATCTGGGTTGGTGGAGGGAATGGCCACTTGGAGAAAGTCTTAAGTAGATCAGATAAGGCCCTTCAACCTCCTGTGATTGCTGGTGTAATTGCTGATTGCCACCCCTCCCTCCCCCACTTTCCTGTGGTGGCTCAGGTACCGCAGGTGCTGTTTCCCGGAAGGGGAAAAGCAAATGAGAGAAAAGGCCGGCTTGATCCTGCTCCATCAAGCCGGAGTCTTGTTTCTGGAGGGAGACAAAGCAGGTGCAAGGACAGATAATCCTATCTTCCCCACTCCCACCCACCTCCCTGCGCCCGGGAACAGATAAGGAGAAGATTAAAGCCTTTACCATGGAGAGGTGAGAATGTCAATCAATATTTATTATAAGGAGAAGCCAAGATTGTTATCAGGAAAAGAAAGGGTATTAAACAAAAAGGCGAGCGGAGCTTATTATTCTGCCTTAGATGCAAGGAAGAAAATAACAATAATCAGAAGCCCAAAGCCCAGCTGGTCTGGGAGAAGAGCTTTGTGGATTTCAGCCGCTGCTGTGGAAATGGCTCCTTCTGATATCCTCGCTTAGTCTTCTCCCATCCACCCCGCTGGGGTTTTGATGTTCTACTGTCATCAAGAATATTGAGCATGAAATCTCAGCATTATCTAGGCTATTGAGAGACAGCTGATGAAAAGATGGTGTGGGGGCCAAGGGGAGGGGGACCGGCCAGCACTCCTCCCGGCACCATCTCTGACCGGGGACAAAGTGCCAGCTAATTGGGCTCCTGGGAGCGAGGGCAGTTCAGAGAGCAAGAAAACCGGGGCAGGGCAGGTCGCGGGGCACCCTTGGCTACTCCACTGCAGTCTGGCAGGTTACTGGCATCTCGTGGGGGATCACGGGCAATCCAGGCTAACTTAAAGGGCATTTGTTAAAGCACCTAGTATGTGCCGAGCAGGGGGCAAAGCGCGGGGGATGGGAGGAAAGGCAGCAGAGCCAAATAAACCAGTTCCTGCCTTCAAGGAGCTAGCAGTTCAGTGGGGGAAACGTACAAACCAGTTGCAAAGAGCGAATCCCCAGCCGCAAGCAGCATTGGGTGGCGTCGGGGTTTCATCTGGGACCTGGACTGTGAACTCTGCGCTAGAATTCAGAGGCAGCTGGGGGCGCCACGGTGCACAGAGTGTCGGGCCTGGAGGTAGGAATTCTCCTCTTCCCGAGTTCGAATCCGGCCTTGGGACACTTCCCAGCTGGGTGATCCCGGGAGAGTCGCTTCCCCGTTCAGCTCAGTTTGCTCATCTGAACGTGAACTGGGCCAACCACTCCGGTATCTTTGCCAAGACAAGCCCGAATGGGGTCACCGAGAGTTGGCCGACACTGAAAGACACCTGAGTGACAAAAAGGGGCACCACACCACACAGAGTACCAGGCCTGGAGTCAGAAAGATTTGAGTTCAGGAACAACCTCAGGCAGGCTAACCGTGTGAACCTGAGCAAGTCATTTCATCTCCTCCTGCCTCCATTTCCCCATCTGTGAACTAGGGATAATAATACCACCATCTACCTTCCAGGGTGATTGTGAGGATTAGATGAGGTTCTAATTGTGAAGCATAAATTTAAGGTGAATGTACAGTGCCTACTACTACTACCACCACCACCATGACAACTCCCGCTCCTCCTTCTCTTACCACTACTCCTATACCATCATTATCATTATTATTATTATCACCACCATTGTTATTAATAGAAAGATCCTTAGAACATTGGGAGGGAGGGCACACGGTCAAACAACCGACATCGAGTGTCGAGCTGAACTCGATGCTGGAACACCCAACCGTCTGGTCTGTGAGGGACTATGGGAGCTAGAATGGTAGAACCCAGAGGCCGGCCAGAACATCAGAACATCTGGAAATGACTTTGCCATGTCAGATTTGGGAGGGCCCTTTGACCCCCAAATAGCAGAGTAGTGGAAGTCAAGCCCACCTCACACCCGAAGCCCTTTTGGATCACCCAGATTAGCCCAAGCTCGGCAAGGGCCGTTCTCATCGAGGCAGCCCTGTGCCCCCCCTCCCCCCCACCCTACTAGTCCCGGTCCAATCCCCTACCGCCATTCCAAGCTCAAAGAAGGAAATTGCCTTCTGATGCCACCAGTGAAACCAAGTAATCCTGTGTCCCCAGGGGGTTTTTGGTGGGGGGAGGAGAGGAGCTGCCCCCCCCCCCAAGAGCCAGTGCATTTTTTGCGCTTTGAAGTCCCATTTCCCCTCCGGGCACTGGGGCTTGCCTTTTCTTTCTCTGGGCTTGTGTGGCCCCCTCCCACCCCCCAGCTTGTCTTTCAAAGCCTTGTGTTCCCAGAGGCTGCCCTCCTCCGCCAAGCTGGCTTGGAGCCGGCTTAAACTCTAATTCAATTTGCCCCCCAAAGCTGGTGCAAACTGGCTTCAAAGCAGCGCCAAACTGGATCCCTCTCTGTGCAGATCCATTACAGGGAGGCAGGACTTCAAAACGGAGCCCAGTCCTGCTTCCTCCCCTCCCCTTTGCCCCTTTCAATTAGCCCAAGTTTTGAAGTCACCCGATCTGCTCCCCCTCCCATCTCTGCCCTGTCATCAGGCAGACCCAGCGAGAGCCCGGGCTGCTCTTGGCCTAAGTGATCTCCCCCAGCGGCCCCCACTGATCTGGCCAGTTAAAAGTCAGCCCTCTGGGCCCCACGAGGCGGGAGCCGGCCTCAAACCTCAGCACCCGGGAAGCTGGGGCTAAGGCCTTCCCACTGACCGGGCTCTCAGAAGGTAGGGAGTGCCCTGAGAGCTTGCTCTGGGGGCACCTGCTCGGGGAAAAGGCCCTTATCTCTTAGGGACACCCAGAAGCACTTTGGAAGACCGGGAGAGGAGGGGGTGACAGAAGACGGAACACTGGACTGCCTGCCGTCTCGGGGAGGGATGGAGGAAGGGAGGGGGAGAAACGGGGAACACAAGGTTTTGCAGGGGGGAATGTGGAAAATCAGCCACGCATCTGGTTCAGAAATAAAAAGCTTTAACAAAAAAGGCCCCCCCCCCAAAAAAAAAAAAATAGTGACAGAAATGCCTCTATCACAAGGTGGTTAGGTCCTACTGGATAAGTCACATGACCAGCAAGATGCCAGATCATTCACTTTCTCCAGTTAACTCTCTAACCCTAATCCCCTCCTCAACCTGGAATTAGGCCCTGGAACAAACAACTAACTGTCATTCAGTCATTTTTTCAGTCGTCTGACTCTTCGTGGCCCCACGGGGACGGGTTTTCCTGGCAAAGATACTGGAATGGTTTGCCGTTGCCTTCTCCGGTTCATTTTGAGACAAACAGGATAAAGTGACTTAACTAGGATCACCCGGCTGGTGTCTGAGGCCTGATTAGAACTAGCTGTCCTATGTCCCTGGCGGCACAGCCTGGAGCAAGGACACAGCAAAGGCGGAGAAGCCTGGAAGTGAGTTGGGATGGGATAACATAGGCAAGATTTCCAAGGGCTAACGCTCAATAAAAACCCAGAATCCAGACAAATGCGTGAACAGAAAGGATTCTAGATTCAGAAAAAAAAGATGAGCAATAAATCCTCAAAGGATAACACACCGGTTTTTTAATACCATAAGACAAAGGAAAGTGAACCGATACCACCAGAAATACTGGATTCTGTGTGTTCTTGAGAGAATGTGGCATAAGGAAAAAAAATCTCGGGACAATGGATAGAGCAGCAGCCCTGAAGTCAGAAGGACCCGAGTTCAAATGTGACCTCAGACACTTAACGCCGCCTAGCTGTGTGAACCTGGGCAAGTCACTTAACCCCAATTGCCTCAGCCAAAAATAAATCTCAAGATGGTTCAAAATTATAGCATTAGGAATGACTCAGAATCTAGAGCTCTCAATAAAGAATTTTAAGACTGACAAAAATAAGCACATGATGAAGAGTTCCTTTAAAATGTGAGAAAATGAACAGATTTGGAGTAAAAAAAAATGAAGCTGAAGAAAATCTGGTAGAAGCTACAAACAAAGGTAAAAAATATTAAAAGAATACATGACAACGTGATTTGGGAGTAATAGGAAGTGCCTAGAATTACTTCTATCCAACATCACTTTCTTCACATATTAATACTTCTAAGACCGTATTAATGCGTGAACAAAGTAATGTTAGAATTATTCGGCTGTACCTTCTGAGAGTGAGACACCAAGGAATAAAAGGGACAATGGGCCGAGACCTTTCAAAACAATAACAGCACAGCAGAGGAAGCTTTAATCCCAGAAGGAACATAGAAAGATTCAGGAAGGCATAAATAAGTGTTTAGTCCACGAGGCAAAGAACATAATTTCTCATAGACTGGAAGGAAAAAGGATTAAGGAAATGTGAACGAGGCAAAGGAAAACTTGTTCTGCTGCTGCACAAGAGGCACAGTTAGAAAAAAAGAAAGAAAACAAAGCCCAACAAATCTAACAGAGGTAAGAATTAGAGGGGAGAAGAAAACCCAACAAATCTAACAGACGGAAGACGTTAGAGGGGAGAAGAAGGGGAAAGTGAAAGAAGAAAAGAGGAGAAGAAATAGATAATTTAAGTTTTCAAAATCTAATCACTTAAGGAAAACCACTAAAACTGGGGAAAAATGGGCAAAAGAAGCAAGAAGAGAGCCCCGAGGAATACATTTACATCAGTGTGGTGGGTGGAAGCAAAACTCTTCATGGGGAAAGAATATTGGCTTAAGAGAGCAAAATTGAAAGAAAAACAGTGTATGAACGAAAACTTCAAGCCAAACTCTCACAACCTGAAATATACGTGGTTGAAATAGCCCAAACATCGATGGACCACAAACTGATTATGATTATGATTGAGCTAAGCCTTAGTGATGATGCGAAGAGAGAAGGCCAGGAGGCAGAGTATCCCAGACAGAGCCACAGCCAGGGGAAAAAATGCCTGGAACTGAGAGAGGGAGTGTCTTTTTTTTTTCCTGAGGCAATTGGGGTTAAGTGACTTGCCCAGGGTCACACAGCTAGGAAGTCAGTGAGATCAGATTTGAACTCAGGTCCTCTTGACTTCAGGGCTGGTGCTCTAACCCCTAGCTACCCCTGAGATGGAGTGTCTTATGCAACAAACTACAAGAATGGTTATAAGAAAAGTGTCCAAAAAAAAAAAAGCCCAGATATGTAGCATCAAAATGAGGGGATCGAACTCAATTTATCACAGGTCAGATGAATCCCCCAAAGCAGGCATTGTAATCATGTTATCAGAGGAAGCAAAAAATTTTTTAAAATCCCAGTATCAATGGAGATAAATGAGAAGCACAAACACATACACGCATGTCCACACACATTTCTAAGCACCATGAGGCACCTTTCCAAAATCAGACCAGGTAATAAGGCATGGAGGCATAAGGCAAATAAATGAACAAAAGCACAAACCCTAAACACATCCTCCACATTTCCTAATGCAACAAAAATAATCAACAGAATGAGCACAAAAACCAGCTACATCGTGAATAACGAGTCAAAGAGTAAGTGAAAGAAATATTTCATAACTGTGAGCAATAGGGAAAATCACAAGACAACAAGCCAAGTTTCTGAGATGCAGCTAAGTCGGTCTGCAGAGAAATATTCATGAAAATGGTGAAAAAGAGAGTTAATGAAGATAATGTGTAATTTTCAAAATTAGAAAATGAGCCCAAAGTAAGACACAAGAGATAATTTTGAAAATTAGAGGAGAAATAGATCAACCTGGAAAGCCCAAAGAATAGAGAACGAGCTCACAAGCAAAAGAAAAGCTTCATCTTTTAAAAGACGAGCAGAATGGATAAATCTTTAGTTTGATTTCAAAAGAAGGAGGAAAATCCAATTCCCCGAACATGATGAAATCCTAAAACTAGTAAATATATAAAAAGAATTCTCAGAGCCTATAATACAACAAAACTTAGAAGGGAAAAGAAATGGTTGAATCAATCGATACATAGATATAGATATAAATATACACGTTAGCAGAACGGCAACTCGGTTTTAAGTCATCATTGGTCCTTTGAAAAAGGAAGACTAGCCACAACGGCATTGTCCATAGGGGTCTGCCCTCAAGGGTCAGGTGAGCTTTCCTACCTCCTTTGATTGTGTTGTCCCCTTCGGTTAGATTGTGAGCCCCTTGAGGACAGGAACTGTCTTTCTTTTTCCGAATTGTATCCTCAGCGCTTAGCACAGTGTCTGGCGTGTAGTAGGACCTAACCAATGCCAGCTGCTTGGCTAATCCGCCGGGTTCTGTTTTCTGGAAGCTCTGGCTTCCCCTCGGGCTCAGAAGCCAATTGCTCAAGGGGAGGGCAGACGCTGTGTGTTGGGAATGGGTCCTGATGCTTCTGCAGGTCCTCATCCCTCAAGTGGAGTGATGGAGGCAGAGGAGAGCCAGTGGTGGCTGAGTGAGGGCTATGGGCTTGGTGAGGTCTTCAGGATGGCCCCGGGTGACCCATCTGGGTCGCTGACGTGAACTCAGTCTAGAAGGAGAAATAAAGCGCTACCCAAACACTTTGTTCATGGGACATTGAAGGGAAGAGGGGCCCGAGGCCCAGCACCGACCCCGTGAAAGGTAGTACCGTGGCTGGCAAGCTGGGAACTACAAGGCTCCATTCCGTATCCCAGGATGGCTTCCGATGGTGAGCCTTAGCAGGAAGTCCCTCGGTTAGCTGACGAGGGGCTAAGCGGCTCTTGTCGAGTCCTAACGATGAGTGAGTGTCAGGATGAGGGCGGAGACCCAAGTCTTTCCTGATGGCCAATTTGCCCTTCTCCGTGTTTCCCCTTTCTGCATCCAGGCATCCAGCACCCGCTTCTTTTGGTTGTTTGGTTCCTGCCCATATGTCACAGAGAGATCCGCTCTTCAGTGAACGGCCCCAGAGTTCTGGCTTATACTTGCATCTTCCATCTTTCCCTTGGCGCTCTCATTCCGGTCTGCGGTAGTGTGTCTGTGTCTCCTGCCCGCTGGACCGTTTCCAGGCTCCAAGACTACAAGGGCCTTCTCTGAACCCAGCAGGTGCCTCGTGACCGCCTCTGTACACTGGACTGTCTTTAAGTAGCAACCCAGCCGAACGTCACGATGAGAGACCCTTGTGGCTCTTTTGCACACTCGGCCCTTGCTGCTCACTCGGGGGACTGAGAAGTGGTTTTGACAAGCCTTGCCTTCATGGACACTCGTGCCATCTTCCACACGGCCACCGGAAAGTCATCTTTTCAGGCTATGAAATTTGCTCTTACTCCAAAGCCATCAAGAGCACCCTATTGCTTTGGAGATGAGACAAACTCTTCCCCTTTTGGACTAAAGACCCTCGACAATCTGGTTCCAAGCCACGCTTCCAAATTTTTCTGACGATGCCATTGTAAAACCTCTTTGCTTTATGTTCCAGTCAAACTGGTTGACTTTCTGCTACTCTTAAGTGCTCTGAAACTGTCTCTCGGTCATAGGAAGCATTGCTCCCCCTTCCTTCCCTTCCCTCTCCTCCCCTTCCTCCCCCCCCTTTCCTTTGCTTCCTTCCTTCCCCTTCCCTTCCCTGTTTTTCATTCTCCTCCCCTCACCATGGCCATGTTCTCTCCCTCCTCAAATGACTCTGGAGTCGACTGACTGACGTACATGTGGCAGGCTCCCAGGAGCATGGAAACCATTGGGCACTTGAGTTTCTCTGCTTTCATTTTGCAACGGAGGCTTCAGATCCACGTTTGTCAAGCTCACGGGAGTTAGCAAATCATTCTCCTTCACAACTGAACCATGCACAGAATACGACTTCCAGAACTGTCTAATCCAAAGCCAGGAACGGAGTTATTTTGCTTTCATGTCTTGTCTCCGGGGCCAGTCTGGCATCGTAACTGGTCCATAGTGGGAGCTCAATAAATGCTGAGAACAGCATCTCTTTCTATGGCCCGATAGAGCCGATCATCTGTTTTCCCCACAATGACCTTAGGAGTTGGGAATACAAGTTCCCTTCCCCAGTTAGCAGCTGAACTATGGCAGGTACAGAGCAGATTCAATTAGGAGGCGCCCCCCCCCCCCCCCCCCATCTATATCCTGGACTTGTTCTGCCTTTATTCAAAATTCTCTCTGGTAAATCTCAGAATACAGCTAATAGCTGTTGGACTTTCCAGATATGGGGGAAACGGGTTCCCAGCTCCTGTGGAAGCATGCAAGATAACAATGCTTATGTACTTGCTTATTCTCGACAGGAAAGAGAGAGAGACAGACAGACAGACACAGAGACACAAAGAGATGGAGAGAGACAGAGTCAGAGAGAGAGAGAGAGAGAAAGAAAGAGACAGACAGAGACAGAGAGACGGAGAGAGACAAAGGGACAAAGAGAGACAGAGAGACAGAGACAGAAAGACAGAAAGAAAGAGACAGAGAGACGGAGACAGAGAGACAGAGAGACGGAGAGAGACAAAGACGGAGGCGGGGGGGGAGAGAGAGAGAGAGAAAGGGAGACACACACACACTCACAAAGGACTTACAAAAGAAGTCCATAAATAACTGACATAGTATTATTGTACATTTTTCTCTGCAGGGAATATCTTCCCTCTAGGAATATAAATAGTTCCCCTTGACTCAGAGTATTATCCCATGATTTGGACTCCCCTCAGAAAAGAAGTGAGCTTACTAGGGAGGTAACTTCCACCATTTTGAGTCCCACCTGATGGAAAGAACTGGTTGTTAAATTTTCACCGTGAGATGCATCTCAGAAATCATCAGCAAATGGTACAAATAGGGACTTGATTTGTTTTGCTGATTGTCTAGACTTAAGAAAGTGATGGGGGAAAGGATCATGATGTCAGGTATCTATGTATTTTTCATTTTAGAGAGCCGCTCATTAAACAGTGACCAATGCACTGTTGAATAGTACTACCCTAAGGTCTTGGGCTTCTCCCAAGATTTGGTTTTTACAATAGAATACAAAATGTCAGGCTTGGTCTTTTTAAAACACCGAGTCTCTGAATGGTCCAGGGTCTCTGTTCTGATACTTGATTTTCTGTGGATCAGTGTCCTTTCTACCATCTTTTTTTCCCCCTGAGACAATTGGGGTTAAGTGACTTGCCCAGAGTCACACAGCCAGGACGTGTTAAGTGTGTGAGGCCAGATTTGAACTCAGGTCCTCCTGACTTCAGGGCTGGTGTTCTATGCACTGCACCATTTAGTGGCTCCATTTCCACCATCTTTAATAAAGATCTGCTGCAGTTTGAATTTATGTGAAAAAAAAAAAAAAGCAACTCCAATGTCTACATCATTCAGCCCAGCAACGGCACTTCCAGGCCCACACGTCAAGAGGCTCAATGCCAAAAAAAAAAAAAAGGATCCCTCACATCCCAAGGAATAACAGCAGCACTTTGGGGGTAGCAAGAACTAGGAACAAAGTCGATACCTGCGTATTGGGAAATGGCCAAATGAATCGTGGTCTGTGAAGGTAATGTAATTTCACTGTGTCATAAGAAATGATGTATAGGATGAATACAGAGAAGCGGGGAGAGACTGATGTGAACTGAAGCAGAGGGAAGGAAGCAGAGCCAAAGAGACGATGGAAACAATATCGGTACGATGTCAAGAATGACCACTATGAGACAATTGAAACCGAATGCTGGGAAATGTTGACCAAGCTTGTCCCCGAAGAAGAACTCACAGAAGGGACGTCCCCCACTTCTTTGTAGAGTTAGGGGGGACTATAGGTGGGAAACACTATCGACCTTTTTCCATATTCTGATTGGTTTGCTGGACTGGGATTTTTCCCCTCTTTGTTGTAAAGGGTGACTCTTTGAGAAGAGCAAAAAGGAGGGATACATTGGATGATATACATATACATAGGAGATATATAAAATCAAGCTCAAAAGAGAACTTTACTTAAGGGAAGAGAGGACCTGCTGTTTGAGAGGCAGCTCGAGCTGTCCCCAGGCTCCAATTCGCTGAGAGGGCAAGGCAGAAGAGGTGCCAGCACTGATTTGGTCCTTCTCCATCTCTGGGCTCGGAGACCCCCAAGATTCCCGAAGAGAAAAAGCTGACAACCCAATTGCAATTAAGAGAGGCAATTATGTACCCATCAGGAGGAATCCCTGGAGCTATGAACATCCAGTCAAGCTCAGCAATGCTGAAATGAGCAGGGGGCTCCCCTGGGATAGAGCACAGGAGGGAGCCCGGATAGCAGCAACCGGGGGCCAGCTGACTCAGAAGGGGACTGGGGTGCTATGGAAATTCTCCAAAAGGAAAACTGGGACCCGAGAGAGACCTGCCCATTGGAGACACCTGAGTGCTAGCCTTCCACTGAATGTGGTCTCAAAAGCGGTGGGGACTTCATCTTCCTTCCCGCTTCTTGTGAAACAGTAGAGGTTGGGGAGGAGGAGAAAGGGAGGAGAGAAAGAAGGAATTCTGGGAGAACAAAGAAAAGAAAAGCCATGAAAATGACCCTCGAGGGAGTAATGATAACATTTTCACTTGAAAATTACCTGAGAATAGATTGTCTTATGCAAATGAGATGCAAATCACTCCCTGATCCTATTTACTTCATTAATTTGACTCCTCCAACTCTTGGATACAACTCCTCTGGACCCAGTAGGAGACCCCAAGGCAGAAGGCCATTTTTCCACTCTAGGTCTCAGTTTCTTCTTCTAGAAAAAGAAAGTGTTGGGCTCCATGGGATGGACAGAACCTTCTGGCTCTCTGTGTGTAATGCAATTCAGTTCTCCGTACATACACCTAGTCCAACGCCTTCAATTGCATAGCTGGGATCCTGAAGCTAGGAGGTCATCTGGGAGGTCATCTAGTTCAACTTTCTCATTTGCCTAGGGGAAAAACCCGAGGCCCCAAGAGCAGTGATTTGCTTAGGGTTCAAGCTTTTGTCCCTTTTTAGGCCTTATCCTAACTTCCTTTAAGCCTGATTCCTTCTGGGCCCTGCTCTCGTGGCTCCAAGAGGAGATGGGAGAAGGATATGGAGAGCACTCACCTCTAGCCTATAAAGCAGTATCACCACACCCATGACTCATTAGTAGCCAGGAAGCCTGAGGAAGAGAGCAACCGAGTCACAAGAGGGATTCTTCCCGTCCAATCCCCTCCATGGCTGTGAGTCCTGGGTGGGCGCATCCACTTACCACACTCTTCCTGACTTGCTGGCTCCAGGAGCCAGGCTATATGAGCCCCCTCCCCAACAACACACACACACACACACACGGGCCCCCAGCCACCCACTGATTCTGTGAACACCCCTGAGGCCCATTATGTTTCTGTCTCGCTCATTCTCTCTTCCTCACTGTCCCATCTCACCATCCATTTATCTGTTGTTCCATGTGTCGCTGTCACCGTCCCCATCTCTGTTGTCACAGCTTCTTGTCTCTGCCTTGGCTCATCGGGACTAAACGTTTCCTTTTCTAAGCCTCTTGGTTGTTTCTTGCTCCTTTGCCATCATCAGGGCGTTTCTAGGTCAGGACATCCTTATGCTATCCAAATCTGACCCAGTGACCCCATGAGGCTGTGAGCTAGACTAGGAAAAAGGAGGCTGGGAAATCCAAAGCTCCAGCTGTGGGGAAGGTATGCACAGGATCGATGACTATTACAATGATGCAAAGGGCCACACAGATCTGGTCCGATAGCTGCCCTTGCCTTTCGCCTCTTTGCTGATGGGTTGGGTTGCTTTTTTTTTTTTTTTAAAGTTGTAGTGGTGGTGGGGAGAATTACATTCTGAAGATAAGCAAAAGGACAAAGAAGGCATTTGAGGAGATGCTATATATGAAAAATGGGGTCCCAGTGGGCCCCAGATGTAAAATGGGAGGAGGAGAAGGAAATTAAAGAAACAGTCCCATGGTGTCGGCAGAGGTTCAAATGATCAAAAGATTGGGGAACGACACGGTGGACCCGAGGAGTTCAAGTGAGACGATGGGAGCAGCAGAATGAGACCTCCGGCAGAAAAGAGCTGGTAGCAAAGAGCAGCAAAGCCCTCTTACACTGACCTAGAGGAACAGCCCCAAGCCTTCCCTCTAGTTGAGGCGGCATCTATAGTAGTACTATAACTGTCCGGGCTCCCGGGAGGAGGATGGTCCACCAGAGGAAGGGACTCTTGGTTCTTTGTAAGGCTGCAGGCCGGTCTTTTTCAAACGCAACTGTTTTCTGTTTTGAGGTCTTGTGAGCCTGACTGCTTGTAAGGGGAGCTTTTGGCTGCTTTTTACGGATTACTTCCAAAAGTCTTTGAGTTCCATTTCAGTGGGGTAGGGGAGGGAGGGAGCTATGATCCGGAGAAATGAGAGTTCCCACAGTCCACCCAGGGTTTTGTTTTCCAGAGGCTCTTCTCTGAATCGATACTCTGAGTCAGTTCAAGGCAGATTGTAACCATTCGAGTGGTCCCTTTCTTCCTGCGATGTGCTTACCATTCACACCAAGCCCTCCTACTGGATCTTTCTTGGAATACAGACTCTGAAATGTCAGATATGGCAGATGGAATCCCAAAGCTGAGAGAGACTCTAGAGCAAGGAGTCTTAACTTGGGGCCTCCATATCCCAGCAGGAGACTCGGGAATCGATTTAAGTGAGAACAGAAATTTAGTTTTTATTTTAAAATATCTTGCTAATTCCGATGCATATCTTCCTCAGTTTCCTTGAGCACAAGGAGCATCTTTCATCTTTTTGTGTAGCTCCAATTCCTGGTACATAGTAGGCACTTCAAGCTAATATGCTCAGTTTTATTTTATGCTTCTTCAGCAGACTTCCCAAAAGGTGAAGAACCCTGATTTGGAGGCTTTCTAGTTGAATATCTTGGCTTTAGAGAAGAGGAAGCCAAATTCTAGACAGGGCAAATGGCCTATCCCCAATCAGATAGAAAGTTTGAGACTAGAAGTCCCTGGGAGTTGAGCTGCAGAGAGAAGTCCCAGTTTCCTTCATTCTTCTCCATTTGCCTGGGAGAGGCTTAATTAGCACAAATTACTCTCACTTTTCATAAAACCCCAAAGATAGAAAGGATGAAGCTCTGGCTCCTGCTGCTAATCAAGTTAAGTAGATTTTTATTTATCCTTTTCTTCGGCAAATCAGTTATAATTTAATGCTTAGAATAGCCCCTTTTCCACATGAGCATACATCAGAGGGAAGTGAGGCTCCCTAATGCTCAAGCTCAGTAGTCACCCCTGATTTCCCCATTGTGGAAAGTGGCCAAGGACTGCCAGGACTGGCCTCTGGGCTTCTCTCTTAGGTTTGGGACAGCTCCCAGAGTTCTAAGCCAAGGGACAGGAACAAGCAGTTGCTTATCACCTACTACGTTCCAGACACGGTAGGAAAGGCTTTACAAATATGATCTCGGCTGATCCTCACAATAACCCTGGAAGGAAGGTACTATTAGACTCCCCATTTTATGGTTGAGGAAATTGAGGCAAACAGAAGTGACTTGTCCACAGTTGCCAGCTAAGCAATGTATCAGGTTAGATTGGAATTTAGGACTTCCGTGGGTCTAAACCCACTGCCCTGGTAACACCCACGGCCTAAGACTTTACCTAGATGACCCTACATCTCAGGAGTAATTAAGGGTAACAATGAAGGGAGGTTGGAAGGGGCTCTGACACCCACCAGTCGAGGGAGCACGGGCAAGTTGTTGGACTTCTCTGCAAGTGGGAACCTGGATCTGTGAAATGGAGTCGAGCATCATTGAGCTACTGCTCCATAGGGTCGTGGTCGGGAAAGGACTTTGAAAATCTGAAAGTGAATGCAAGGGGATCAAGGAGACCCAGAGGGAGGAAAACACTGGAAAGGGAAGTCTCAGTCAAAATCATTTCAAAGGTCATAAAACGTCTGTGAGTCGACCTCTCAAAAGGTACCCAGTCACTACATAGATCCCTGACGATCGCAAAAGAAATTTTTAAAAATCCCAAATAATCGGTGGGACGTTGAGTGGCTGGGCGGGGCCATTCTAATGAAAGTGACAGTGCTACTAAAATCAACTTCCAGATTTGGCACTCTACCCGTAAAACTATCAAGAAGATACTTTTCAGATCTAGACAAAATAAGAATTCATTTGAATAGATTACAATTTTAGACTATCGGGAGAAATGATGAGAAAAATAAAGATGAAGGGAAAGTAGCATTTCTAGACCCCACACTGTATATTAGGAAAGCAGCAGTCACAACGAGTCGGTACTGGTTACAAAACAGAAAAGTAGCTCGATCAAACAAAATAGTCTAACAAAATCAGAAATAACGGAGCTAAATGGCTCAATGTTCAGTAGCCCCTTAAGCATAAATTACTTAGCATAAAACCCGGAGACTGAATACTGGAGAAAAGGAAATAGTCACAGAAGTTAGGCTTAGATTGACATTTCATATCCCAGAAACCCCCAAGAGATATATGATCAAAACAGACTAGATGTGAGCACCAAGATGTGGAGTAGACTTGTCCTCCCACCCCTGGGACCTCCCAAGCCTCTCAAAAATAGAGATTCTGCATAAAAGATAAAGCAATTTCTTCTGTTTCTGTAGTCTGGGTCACCCAGAAGCCCAAAGAAGGTGCAAACAAAATAAAACTTTGGTGCGAGAGATGCCTGATGAAGCCGATCCGAATTAAGGGATGGTGAAATGAGTTGTGGTACGGAACGGAATGTCCGGTTACCGTGTGGTAAGGAATGACGGATGTGATGGGAACCAAGACATCAGCAAAAGTTTCGATGACAAAATTAAGTCAGCAGAAATGGGAAAACGGCAGCGCTGGTGACCTTGACGATGTCAACGGGAAGAGCAAGCGCCACAGAACAGATGGTCAGGGTGAAATAGTCATGACCAAGTTTGACCCTGAGGAAGAGCCAGGAGAAAGTTCCCCCTTCCAGTTTCTCTTCAGAGATTGGGGATAGAGGGAAGAGAGACTATGAGTGTGGAGCACAAAGTAGGATTAAAGACTTATTGAGCATGTGGTTGATGGAAAAACAAAAGATAGAAGACAGATTTATTAATTTAAAAAAAAAACCAGGGCAACTAGGGCAGCAGTGGGTAGAGCACCAGCTCCAAAGTCAGGGGGACTTGAGTTCAAATCTGGCCTCAGACACGTAACATTTCTAGCTGTGGGACCCTGGGCAAATCACTTAACCCCAAATGCCTCAGGGAAAAAAAGCCAATCTAGCTGGGTTTTAGAGGGGCCAGCAGCCCAGGCAGCTGGGAGGACGAGGATCAGGAGCCAGGAACGTGGCGGTGGGTTAATGATACCTTCTGCCTTCTAGCCCTTCTGCCGCAGAAGGGTGGCTTGTAGGGAGGGGTCTTGGCAGGTGTTGCATCCAACGGTGTCCTTTTGCCAGGTGTGCCCATGGGTGGTGGCAGCTGCTGGAAACATTGAGACAGCACCTGGCTCTGCTTTTAGCCTGTGGAAAACAAAGGGAACACGTTCCCCTGGAGGGTTGCGTGCCATCCCACCCACATCTCTCTTCGCTGACAGCAAGTTTAGCACGTCAAGTTGCCACAAGGACCAACAGTGACATAGACCCGAGGGAGGGGAGAGGGGAGAGTCAGGTTAGGTGCCAGGCTCCTGGAGCAGTCATTTTGGACCTTAGCGTCCCCCCCCTCCCCCAGGGAGCCTTCCCGGGCTGACGGATGGAGAAGAGAGAGCCTTGGGGGTGGGGAAGGAAGGAGGGATTACATGGGCAGCCTTCAAATAAAGGACAAAGAGGGATGGCCAGAAGCTGCAGCAGGTGGGGGAGGCAAGACTGGGAAGCTCTCGCTGTCCTTCTTCCATCTTTCTGTGGTCCAGAAGAGGATAGAGGGATGAGACCCGGGATCTTGGGGCTACAGAGAGCCTGTCAAACCAGCTAAGGATCCCTGCCGCCGGGGCCCGTCCCCATCCCACCCCCACTCACTCTGGGCTCGCTCTCAGGACTCCAGGCAGGAGAATGGCCCACCCTGGGTTGCCTTCTTCTGTTATCTTCTTCCTAGACATGTGGAGCTTCGTCCTTCGGCCCAACCTCGTGACTTGAACACGTTTCTTCTCGTTGCGTACTTTTGGAAGGGAGCCGCCGGCCTTTGTCTCCAAACTGGAAAACTGGTCTAGTGGAAAGAGCGATTGATTTGGAATCGGAGGACTAGGCTTCAAATACTCTTTCCTCTCGTGTCCAATGAAGCCCTTGGCCCGTGTGGTCCCACAAAGTCTCTGGAGGCCTGGAAGCTTTAAGTCATTTTTCTGGAGCCACTTTTTCTCCCGGATAAGTGACTGGAGGGCAGATGGTCCAGAAGCGACCACCCCTGTTTTGACAAGGCCTGGGATGGCTACCGGTCGCTCCCAGGATTCTGTGCACTGACAGGAAGGGCAACGAGGTGAGGTCAGGCTGGATCGCGAGGTGGCCGACCCGGCCCCTCGGCCCATGTCCGCCGCTGCCATAGGCGTTTCGCTGGCCCTCCACGGCCTCATCTCTAAAAGGGAACTGCGTTCAAGCACTCCTATGGTCCCGAGTCTCCTTTTGGCTCTGTCGTTCTCTGAAGCTGCAGGCCTAGGACGGGGGCCCACCGTTTTTGGAGCAAGAGTCTTTTGGGAAATCTCGGTCTTGCTTCAGGCCCTGGGCCGGGCCGGTGGAAGTGGCCCAAGAGGAGGTGGGAACACCGTAGGTGCAGGTTGGCCGCATTTTGGGGGTGGTCGCCCGCCTGGGTCCTGACTTTTGGCTCCTAGCCGAGAGAGTGGGGCCCAGCCAGAAACACTCATCTGTTCCCACCTCCTGGTGGAGAGAGGCCAGGCCTGGCTTGCTTTCCCTCCTTCCTTGGAGGCGAGCCCAGGCAGCAGAGCCAAACTGACCCAGGTTTGTTGCTTCCCAGACACCCTGGGGTCACCCCTCCTCCCCACCCCATCCCTGAGGGGGTCTTCAAATTTTTCCACCAGATGGCCCGTCCAGCAGGCCTGCAGTTGGCGCCTGCAGGGTAAAGAGTCGAGGCCCGGGGAAAGGAGAGAATCCACACACAGGTTCCAGGGGAGGGGGAGGGAGCGAAGGAGGCAAGAAAGGAGGAAAGAAGGGGGGCGGAGGGAGTTGCCGTGGAGCGGCCCCCCTCCTATCCTCCCCAGAAGGGGCTGCTCTGGGCCTGCTTTCTCCTCGGAGCACTTCATGTCAAAGGTTCGGCCACAGGAGTGGGGAGGGAATCAATTTACGGGGAGGACAAAAACAGACTTCCTGCTTTGCCAGGACCGCCTGACCGGGAAGAATCCGTGAGATGACGGCCCCCCTTAACTCCCCCCACCCAGCTTTAGGGCTAAAGGAGGAGTCCGAATCAATATCTGGCCTTGAATCTCAATTCTGCTTCTTACTGTGTGAACAAATTCATTTCTGGGCCTCAGTTTCCTTATTGCAAACATGGGTTGGGATCCTGCTTTGAAGTTTTCCACCAAGCCTCTTGAGGCATATAGGCAGCCCTGTAGGGCCGGGCCCAGCCCTGCTCTCCGGAGCTTGGGGTGCTCCCCCCACCAGAATGAGGCGTTCGGGAAAGGCCCCAAAGGAGGCCAACTGCGAAGCGTCCAGACCGTTGTCTTGGCTGATGGGAAACTGCTTGTGGGCAGTGGCTCTTTTTGGTCACGGACTCCCCAGGGGCCAGTGCGGGGCCTGGCACTTAGTAGGTGCGCTCTGCAAATCAGTGGGACTGAATCAAAGCACAGATGGTTGATCGTTTACCTGTTGGGGAAATGGAGCTGGGTTTTTGGAAGCTGATTGGACACGCCGGCGGGGGAGCCGGCAGACCGGAGGGGGCCGGGGCGGGCTCTAGAAAGGCTCTGGGTTGTTGGCCAGAGCTGCCAGACTCACGATGGGCAATGATCTTCCAGCCCGAGGCATCTTCCCCATCGACAATGACTCTGACAAGAAGACGATGCCTGGGCCGGACCCAGTGCAGCCTATGCCCATCTGTATACCCCGGGCCCAGATGACATCACCCAGGAGCTTTTGGGCAGGCCAAAAGTACTGCTGTCATCCTGCCATCTTGGAAGCCAAAAGGCTGGTGACCATAAGAGAGAAGACGGGGCTGCCCACGATTACATCTCAGCGTCCAGGGGAGCTGGCACAGGCAGCAGGCTCCAGCTGGGGATTCCGGGTCTGGGTTTCTAGAAGCTGCCACCCACTGCCCCTGGCAAGGAAAGAAAGTGGACGCCCAAACACGGTCCCACTTGAAGTCCTGATTTCCTTCCATCAGGGTAGGGTTGGTGGGAAGTAACCCAGGACTTGGTCCCGGGAGGCCGAGTTCACAGTGTGGGGCCCGCCATCCCAGCCACGTGGACGTCACCAGCCTGCAGAAAGGCCGGGGAGGCCCCTGCTAGACGATTTGCCCTGGGAGCACCAGGCCCGGTTGTATCCTGGAGCAGAGGCCCTGAATCCGCCCTCCCCACGACAAGGCACCGATCACAAAGGGCTCCATGTTTGCCCGCCCCTCCCTTCTCAGCCACTTCTCTGGCTCATCCAACCTTCACCTTGGCAAGGTGAACTTTTTCAGTGCCCCATGGGGAAAGGGGTGGGTGGGGGAAGGAATGGAGGGGGATTTCTGGGGAAATTGTTTAAACAGGAAACTGATCCGGTCGCTCCATTCTGTGTGCCTAGCACGGGGCCTGGCACATAGTAGGTATTTATGTACCCCAATGGTAGTAGTAGGTGATGATGTACCCCAATGGCTAGTGCAGGGCCAGCACATAGTAGGTGCTTATGTACCCCCACACCTACTGCAGGGCCTGACACATAGTAGGTGCTTATGTACCCCCAGGTCCCAGCATCGGGCCTGGCACCTAATAGATGCTTACCAAATGCTTGTTGATGAACCACTTGACCAAACGTTAACTGATTAATGGTCTTCCCTTTTTTCACCACTTCTCTCCCCAACAAGGCTCAGCTTGACCAAGTTCAAAAAAACAGCCTTCTCAAGAGGAAATGGACTGGGCTTGGGTTTCTAAAAAAGGGAGGAGGAAGAGAAATTCAGACCCAAGACCTTAGAAAATCGGATTTAGGACAGGTCAAGGGACCTGTCAGATCAACTGATCCAACACCTCGACTCTATACACATGGAAATTCAGTCCCAGAATGGTCAAATGCTAATGCCAATAGTGGAGTAGCATGTTTGTTTACCTTTTTTAAAAAGGAAATGGAGCATAGCATCATGGGAGTCTTTTTTACCAGTCTAGTCAAAATAGAGCATGGCACTATGCTAGCTTTTAAAAAAATATGTAATATTTTTATTTTGCTCAGTTACATGTAAAGCAATTTCTTTTGCTTTTGCTTTTAGAACTTGGAGTTTATGATAGCTCTTTTCACCACAGCCAGTTTTTACACATGATCACCGTGTCACGGCTCAAAATCCACTCAGCCCACCCATCCATCCATGCATACACAACTCATAGAAATCCACGGTCAGGCCATCGGCCAGTGGCAACAAGGAAGTGGGACTGAGGAGATGTACCAGTTCTCTCTTTTGTTAGAAGTCCAGGCATTTCTGGAGACTAGGAAAGCGCAATTGCAAGATGGCACCTGGGTCTAAGAGAGGGAAGAGACCAGCTCTGGGAAGAGTGACCTAGAATTGGATAGTCCTATTTCCCCCCAGAAGCTCCCCTGAAAGCCAAAAGAGGGGATAGGCACTAGTCATCTCGCTCTTCAAATAGAAGGAAGGAAGGGAGGGAGGGAAGGGAGGGAAGGAAGGAAGGAAGGAAGGAAGGAAGGAAGGAAGGAAGGAAGGAAGGAAGGAAGGAAGGAAGGAAGGAAGGAAGGAAGGAAGGAAGGAAGGAAGGAGGGAAGAAAGGAAGGGAGAAAGGGAAGGATGGAGGAAGTAAGGAGAGAAGGAAGGAGGGAAGGAAGAAAGGAAGGAAGGAAAGAAGGGAAGGAAGGTTGTGAGGGAGGGAGTGCTGGCAATGTTTGTTTCTGTGCCTGGTGGGGAACCCCCTTCCCTGTCCCCTGGCCCTTTCCACAGAGAATCTGCTGTGGGGGAGGGGGGGAACCTTCACCTCTGTCTCTGGCCTTTTCCCTCATGGCTGGGGTATGATGAAGCTTCGATGCCAGCGAGACCTGGACTGTTCTTGCTGGGAGTCTTGTTATCAGCCTGCTCTGACTGCTTCTTGCTGTTCTTTGAAATGGACCTCAAAGAAAAGAGCATCAAGGGGAAGGAGGGAGCCACTAGCAGGACGGGCGTCATTGATCTGATTGGTGGTAGCCCAACCCCCCCCCCCCGCCCCGGCCCCAGGCAGATAAAGTGGCCCTGCCCCCCACAGAGAAGTAGAACTCCTGGGGAGGGACAGTTTCCAGGTCCTTTCCTCACCTCTCCTCTCTCCCGGAATGCCGGGATGGCCTCCTGCCACTCCCGCTCACTTCCAGAGCCCAGTGGGAGCTCGAGGGCCTCCTGGGAGCATTCCAGAGGTAGCTCTCACGCCCCTCCCCCGTTCTCCGCTGGCAGCCCCACTGAGGGGTCCTCGGCAGCCTCGGCTTCCACGCCAGCAGCCTCTCCCCGTCATGAAAAGCCCCTCACAGAGATTCTGTTCCAAGGCTTCTCACCTCCGGGGCCCTGGAGGCTTATGGGAGCCGGATGGGAGTTGCAGACCTAACCACCCGAGCCTCACAATGCGGTGATTGATGGGGCCCTTAAGTCCCCACAAAGTCCTGCTGCAATAATACGGGAGAGCGCATACCTTGGACACCGCGAAGCCCAGCGGGTCTGGTCCTAGGCAGGGGTAGGAGCAACAAGCATCCTGTGAGGACATTTGAAGAGATCCAGTCAGAGGCTGCTTCGAGCCCACTTGAAAGGATCCCCGGCCCCCTCGGCCCCCTCCCAGAACGAGCTTCCAAGTGCCGTTGCAGGTGGAGGAAGGACACGTGGCCAGGGCCTGGTCCTTCTCACCAGGCAGGACCTAGTGGGACTTGAGCTGTCGCTCAAGTATCTGGGCCCACAGCTGGGTGGTTCTGTGGCCCCGAGCGCCGGTTCTGGCTCTCTGTCGCCCCCCGCCCAGGGACACAGGGGGCCGTTTCCATGTGCGGGGACGGTCCTCTCGCCTGTTCCCTTGCAGGTGTCCACCCGCTTTTCCCGATGATTCATGTTCTCAACACATCCCCCCTCCCCTGTTGGAGGCTGTGTCCCAGATGAGGGGTCGGGGAGGAGCTGGTCCCTTGATTGGCCAATCCCAATCCCAATGCCGCTTGGGCATTCTCAGAGGGGGAGGACCGAGTAACCTGGCCCAGAGCTCCCGCTGGAGCCGGCTGCTTTCTGGGGTTTGCTGGGCTCTGCTCCTTCACGAGCCAGAGGCAAGCAGTTCCCTCTCTCGGCTGCGGGTCCCCTTCGGTGAAGTGCCGTGGCCCGCCCGAGTGCCAGAGTCCCTTCCGGTTCCAAATTCGAGGGGTCGCTGGCCAGAGGATGTGCCTGCCCTGCCCCCTGGGCACGCTTGGCCGGTCTGGAAAAGTGGCCCGTCTGCTTTGGCTCTGGACTTCTGGCTCCCGGCTCCCACGCTGCTTGGCTCTCGGCTCCGGCTTCCCGCGGGTCCTGTGCCTGCCAGGGCATCCCCCAGCCAGTCCTACTGAGGTCATACGCCGCTCTCCTGCTCATTGCCCTGGAGTCAAAGGGCTGTCCCCCACGGTCCAGGAGTGGAAACCGAGGGCCAGGGCACTGAGCTCACTCAGGAAGTACCAGACGGGCACCAGAACCCACCCTCCTCTGGCTAAATTCAGTGATCTTCCCACAGCTCAGGAAGCCTGAGGAGTTCGGAGGCCCAGCCAGGGGAGGCCGACAGACCCAAAGCTGGACGCGGGGCACGTGGAGGGAGTTGGACCCCAGACCCCCGAAGGGGCCGCTCCCAATGGGACTTGGCTCCTCCAGCAAGAGCAGACTGGGCATAGGACACTCCCCCACCAGGACTCAACGGGCAACCGTGCTAGTGAGACTCCTTCCCACCCTGCAATTTTCAAGTCAGACTCCGGCATCTGCTCTGCCCTTTGCCGTGTCCGCCCCACCAACCCCGTGCCGTGGGCATCCGCCTCTCCAGGGGCTCCCCCTTCTCGGCCCTGTGCGAGAATCCTGAGTCTGCCCTGTCTCCTCCCGGGCTTTGCCCAGACCCCCAGGCGGGCGAGCCCTCCCCGTGTGGAAGCCGGCCCTGGAAGCGGCTCCTGTGTGCCGGGAGAGGGTGGGCACAGTGTGGGAAGGAGAAGGCGGGAGTCCTGCCTTCCCTCCCCACTCGTCCCTGCGGTCCCCTGGCCTTCTGAGCCTGCCGTGGCCGCCCCTTTAAGGCCCTAACTAGGTCATAGCCCGTGTGAGCATCCCCCTGGGATTCAACAATCTGATCTGATGGCTGGGGATGAGGTCCATTTCTCATGGCTTTGTTCCTGCGGGGAGCTTGTCAGGACCAATCATTTCCAAGTCAGGGAGCCCGGCTCCCCCCATGTCCCCCGGCCAGGCCCTTGCTCGGCCGCACGGCTCGGGTGCCCGGCCCCCCCACCCCCTGTCTTCCCTTCCCCCAGGCAGCTGGGAGAAGGCGGCCTCGTGTCTGAACCCCGCACGGGGCTCCTGGGGACAAGACGCTGCCCTGACTACGCGGGATGTGGGCTCTGGTTAGCACAGAGGCAGCAGACAGAGGCCTTTAACTGGGACGGGACAAACGGGACTGTGGTTTGGGGTGCCAATGGGTGCCGGGTGCCCTCTCCAAATTCTGTCTTGCAGGGGGGTCCCTGAGCCCCTCCCCTCCTAGAGCCTGCTCTAACTCCCTGGGGCGCCCAGTCAACTGAGCCCAGGTAGGCAGGCCCTTCCCGGGGGCCCTGGCAGGGCTCCATGGGCGTCCCCTGGATGGGACACAAGCCATGATGAATGAGTCCAATAGCCATTGGGTTACGTGCCATGTCCGTCGCGCCGTGAGCATGTGCAAGTGTGTGCCTGCACTTAGGGAAGGCCATGTGGTGAAGCCAGGCCCCTGATGCTTCTTAGTCCTTGATCCTCCATGAGAGCCACCTTCCCTCCCGAGCCTCAGTTTCCCCAGCTGTATTCCCAGCACATAATACATGGTTAATAAATACTATACATCCATATGCACGTCTATATGTGTGCCCACATCCATCCTCTGGCTCTGGCTTCCTTCCCTCTCTCCTCCTTCTGCCTCTCTCAATAAACAAAAAAGAGGCCCCTCTTTATGTCTCTCTTCTGTCTCTCTCTCTGTCTCTCTCTGTCTCTCTGTATCTGTCTCTCTTCTGTCTCTGTCTCCCTCTCTCCATTTTTCTTTCACTGTCTCTGTCTCTGTCTCTGTGTTTCTCTCTCTCTCTGTCTCTCTGTCTCTCTGTCTCTCTCTCTCTCTCTCTGTCTCTCTCTCTCTCTCTGTCTCTCTCTTTCTGTCTCTCTGTTTCTCTTTCTCTGTCTCTGTCTCTGCCTCTTTTTTGTCAGAAGAGAAGGCAGGGGATCAGAAAAGGGAAGGAGCTGCCTTAAGGTCACAGGGAGTTCCTGAGTAAACTGAGTCCTCTTCTTTCTGCACTGCTCACCCACTGCCTCCCTTGGAGCTCCCAGGGAGTCCCATTACAGTTGGGACCCCTTCTGTGGATCAGGTAGCACTCCATCTGCCCCTGGCCTCCCTCGGGCCTCCGTCCACCCCCAGGCACCAGCTGGGTTCACTCAAGGAGGCTTCCTGCGCTGCCTCTGGGGGCATCGTGGCGGGCAAGTGGGGTAGTCAGTGGCCGGGGAGAAGGGGTAGGTGGCCAGAGCTGCCCTGGGTGTGGGTGGGGTGGGGAGAACTAGGCAGAACATAGTATTTCCGGGTGTTTTGGAAGGACTGGAATTGGGGGTGCTGCCCATTCCCCCATAGACCCCTCCCCTGACTCTACATGTCCCAGGAGCCTCCTGGGCCCAGAGGATTCCCCTCCCCCAGCCCCTGCCTCCATGGGAAGCTCCGTTTGGAGGAAGGGGTTCAGGCCGGCCGCCATCGCTCTTCCACCCACGTCGGGCACCGCTCCCCACGGCCCCTTGTCGCCCTGTGCCGGGAGCCCTTCCCCCTTTCCCTTCCCCTTTTCCCTTCCCCGCCACAGTGGAAACTCCCGCGGCCCAACCGGATCCCCGTGCTCAGCCCAGAGCCCAGCTGTGGTGAGGCTTTAATCAGTGCTCCCTCAACCGGCCCAGCCGGGCCCGGGGGATCCAAACTCGGCTCCTCTGCCTGAGCTGCTCCCCACGGTCTCTTCCCAACGGGGCCGGAGGGGAGACTGCCCCAGAATCAGACGGCCAGCTGATGGCGGGGCCGGGCCAAGGCCGACTCCTCAGTCACCTGCCCTGCTCTTCCTGGGGGGGCCGAGGTCAGGCCCCCTCTGGCCCTCTGGGCTGCTGAGGTAAGAGCCCCGGGCCCTCCCCGTCTCCCCCCCCAGAGCTCCTGCCAGAGGTCGGCTGGGGGCCCCTCCCTGCCTGAAGCTGCCAGGGCCAAGCGGCGCTCCCCGTTCCCAGCAGGCCAAGAACGGGACCCGGCGGCCGATGCCCCCCCCCACCCCATCGTGCCCGGCTCCGGCTCCGTGGGCATGTAGCTATGGCAGAGCTGGGGGTGGGGCGGCCACCACTGGAACGTGCCAGACACATGGTTCCTATTTCTCCTCTTCCCCCCCCCCCACCATCTGCGCCTCCCCCCCCCCCCCAGGAAAGTCCGGGGAGAAACAGGAGATTGTGTTTAGCTCAGGAGCTCAGTTCTGTCTGATCCCTGCAGGCCAGAAAAGTGATCAGCTAGGCCCTGCGGGGGGAGGGGGGGCAATGGCTGGGGGGACAGGGGTGGGGAGTGGGGGGGTGGCAATGGCCTGGGTGGGGCCCAATGGCCTGGGGGGCAGAGGACCTATGGGATCCAGCTATCTCACAATGGAAGGACCCTTGAGGGTCATCAAGGCCCATCTCCCTCAGTTAACAGAGGAGGAAATGGAACTTAAGGGAGAAGTGGCCTGAGGTCACCCGGCCATGTTTTTGCACTTGCCCGAGGTCCCTGGCCGCCATGTTTTTGCACTGGGGAAATCGCCTGAGGGACTGGGAGAGGAAGGGCCCAGATACACCCTGGTCATGAATAGCAGAGGCCAGACTGGAACCAAATCCTCTGGCTCCGGAGCCAGGGAAAAGTGCCTCCGACCCCAGACTCGGTGATGCTCCTCTTGTGGCCACCGGGGGACCAGGCGCAGGGTGGAAGGGCCCATGGAGCAGGAGGATGGGAAGGAAGGACTGGCTTTGGAGGCAGGGCCCCTCGGGGGGCAGCGGGCTCTGGAGGTCAGAGACATTCTGCCACGGCTCCCACGGGCGGCCACAGGGGCCCCGTCGGGCAATTAGTGTCCATCGCCCCTCTGCCATCCCCACGCTCACTCATTTTCAGCCCCTCCCTGTCTGCGGGCCCCTTCCCTCCTGCCCACAGAGGGGCCGTGTCGGCCCATCCTGAAAAGGCCCTCGCCGGTCCCCCCACCCGCTCCGCCGCTCCCGTCTTCTGGATCTCATCGAGCTCCCCGGAAGGGCCTCGGCCACGGCCGCCCCACTTCCTCTCCTTACAGTCTCTTCTTCATCCTGTACATCCAGCCTCTGAGCTCATATCCCACCCAAACTACTCCCTCCAGAGTGACCGGTCCTCTCTGAATCTCCCCATCCTGTGACTTCTGCGGCCTCATTCTCCTTGACCTCCCTGTGGCCTCTGACCCCGTGGATCACTCTCTCCTCCCTTTATAGACTATTTTCTCAAGGTTTATGGGACATCCCTCTCTCTCCCAGTCCTTTTTTCTTCCCTTCCCTCCTCTCTTCCTTCTTCCCTCCTCTTTTCTTCCTTCCCTCCTCTCTTCTTTCTTCCCTCCTCTCTTCTTTCTTCCCTCCTCTCTTCCTCCTTCCCTCCTCTTTTCTTCCCTTCCTTCCTCTCTTCCTTCTTCCCTCCTCTTTTCTTCCCTTCCCTCTTCTCTTCCTTCTTCCCTCCTCTCTTCCTTCTTTCCTCCTCTTTTCTTCCCTTCCCTCCTCTCTTCCTCTCTTCTTCCTTCCTACTTCCCTTCATCCCTTCCCCACAGATCAGAGAATGGAATACAAAGAGAGCCTTGAGATCAGTGACTCCAATCTCCTAATTCTCTACAGAAAGACAATGAGGTTGATTGGGAAAGGGACTTGGCCCAGGTCACACAGCTAGCGAGCAGCAGAATAAGCTAATTGACTCTGGCTTCTCCCTTTGGGGGATCCTGTGCTCCCCTGCCCATCCTCACCGGAGGAGACACCCCAGGGGTTCTTTGCTGTGTGGTCCTGCCCGACCTCTGACTCACGTTCCAGGCTGTGGGCAAGAGAGAAAGGAGGGCAGGCCAAAGGCTGAGCCTGGCAGGCGAGGAGCCAGGCGCCGGGCTTGTGGAGGGCGGGGACCCGTTTGGGACGGCCAAGCTGGAGGCTGGGCCTGGAGCCCTGCTCTGAGACCTCTGAGCTCCACCGCGGCCTCTCTGTCCCCCGAGCATGGGCAGGCTCGTCAAGACCGGGCCAGTTGACCGGCATCCCTGGGCTTGGAGGGAGCTCAAAGGGAGGCGAGGCTACCAAAGTAGGAGAGGAGGAGGCGGACGTGCCGGGCGGCAGAGGTCTCCTGCCGGAGCCGGGCCCCTCCCCCTGCTCCTTTCTGATGTTGGGCCGCCCGGGCCTCTTTCTCAGGAAAATAAGGTGATTCGGCTGACAGGGGCCTCTGAGAACCCCTAGAGCTCAAACCTGTGTCCCCCCTGTCCCCTCCAGGAGCTCACTGCCAGCCAGTCATGGGGGGGAAGGGGGGGAGGCCTTTGGGCCAATCATGGCCCTTCATCTTGGTGCCGCCCTCAGTGGGGACAGAGGACACTGCCTCTCACTCCGTGTCAGAGATAGAGAGACAACAGAGAGCCAGAGCCAGAGCCAGAAGCAGGGACAGAGACATCCTATGTTTAGGGCTGGGGGCGGTGGTGGGGGTGGCAGGCGGGAGCGGGCACGCTGAGGGACTTGTCTGGAGCAGCCGGCGGGGGGTGGGGGGTGGGCGCTGTGCATAGTGACCTTGTCTTTGTCTCAGGCAGGGCAGCGGGGGCCCAGGTGGGCCCCAGGAGCAGCAGAGGCAGGTGGCCCTGGCGGGGGCTCCAGGGTGTAGCCGGGGCGAAGCTGCTGCCCCCCTCCCCCACCCCCCCACCCCGGTCACAGGCATCCGGCCCTGCCCCTCACCCGGCTTTCTCCCCCACTGGGAGGGCCTCTCCCGGCCCGTCTCGCTCTCCCCGCACGGGAGTGTCCAGAGAGTGGGACCTTTCCCGTTCCGGCGCAGCCCAAGCCCCCCGGCACGGAGCCGGCCTAGAGCAGCCGCCTCAGTAGAGCTGGTGAAGCAAATAGGCCCCGAGAGCCGGAAAGGGCCTTGGGCCCGGGCCTCAAACAGCAGGACAGAAAGAGGGGCCCCCAGGCCGGGCCTGGGAACGGCCAAAGTCACGTGGCAAGGCAGCGTGGGCCGAGCTCCCACCCTTATCAGGGCCTGGGTGTCTCCGGTGTGGGGGGGATGAAGCCTCCTCGTCCCCCCTCACCCCCCTCTGTCTCCCAGAAGGGCGGGGGCGGGTGAGCTCAGGCCTTTGAAGTGCTTTGAGTTCCTTTGGTGATTTACAAGGCCCGGAGGCGGCGCCTCAGCTGCCAGGCCCGGACGGGCCCCTTCTTGCCGGCTGCCCTTCCCTCGCCCCCCTTATTTCCCCTTTCAACTCCCAAACCCCGGGTTCTGGAAAAGAGGGGAAGCTCCCGGCTGCAGCGAGGGGGGCAGGGGGGAGGGGGAGGGAGGCGGCCCAGCGGGCAGAAGGCTCCCGGCCGAGGCCCCCGTGCCACGCCTGGCCTTTGAGGGCACGGCCTTGGGCCCTGGTTCTGGGCAGACGTCGTTCTCACGAGCGCACTTTCGAATGTCATACCCGGTACGGGGCGGGGGGGGGGGGCACGGGACGTCGGAGCCAGGAGGAGCCTTAGAACGGGGAACCTCCCATTCATCCCAGAGCCTGGAGCATCAACAAGCAGAGGGGCTCGGAGGTGGGCCTGGGAAGGGCCTCTGGACCCGTGCTTGGGACCTCGCGGCCTTTTAGTGACCGGAACAGAGAAGGCGGAGCCCGAACGGCTTCTAGAGAAGAGGGAGAAGGGCCCTCAAGAAAACAGAGCGTGGACCGGCCCGGCCAGAAGTAACCTAAAACTGATGTCGGCTGTGGCTGGGGGGGGGGGGCAGGGGGGAGAGAGCTCGGGATAGAAAACAGACGGAGTCGGGAGGAAAGGCCGGCCACAAAGGGGCGAGCTCCAAGAGCCCAAGCAAGCCCTTACCCACAGCGGGGAGGAGGGGCCACAGGGCCCAAGGAAGATGAGCTAGGGCCTGCCCTTGGTGAGCTTGGAACAGGGACCGCTCTGACGGGCCGGAGAACGGGGGATGGCAGAGCTGGAAAGGCCGTAGAACGTCACATAGAACATGGGAGTCAGATGGAATCTCATCGCGGGAAACGTAGAATGTCCTAGAACTTGATGTCCCAGCAGGGAAAGCTCTCCAAACACGCTCTGTTGGAGCTAGAAGGGACCCCAGAGCAAGGAAGGCAGAAAACGGGAGCGGGAAGTGATCGTGGACCTCAGGATGTTGGGCTGGGAAGGGACCATAGATCCATTCCTTTTCAGTAAGCCCAAGGGTGCTCCCCACCCACCGAGGTCAAACCGACTTCCTTGTCTGCTCTGATTTATCCCGTTCTATTCCCGACCAGCGCAATCTAAGAGGAGAATCATCAAGGGCGTCCTGGAGAACAAGGGCGTCTGCAAACAGATCGGTCGACTGAGGCAACTTACTGAAAAGCCCATGATGCTTAGCATCGGGGGAGCGTGAAAAAGGTTTGGTTTCACAGACACTCGAGTCTCTGGCTCTAATCTGGCCTCCAACTCCAGCTCCCACAGTGGTGGATCTTCCACCCTCATCACTCCCCCTGCTCAATAAACTGCGATGCCTCCCTATCACCTCTGCCGTCAAATATCAACCCAGTGCAGGTTTTTCCGGCTCTCTGTTACCTGGCTCGGCTCCCGCCTCACCTTTATCTTTCAGGATCCCGTTTCCTTCAAAGCCATGTCCTCCACATGGCCTTTCTTGACCCTATCCCCACCCTCCTCCAGCTACCAGGTTCTCTCTCTCATACAAGTCTGTATTTATTTTTTAAATCGTTTGTGAGTGCTTCTTTGTGCAGGTCATCTTCCCCTAGAAGACGTCAGCTCTCGGAGGGCAGCCGCAGGTTTCTTTTTGTCTTTCTTATCCCCAGAGTCTGGCATCCAGTAGGTACTTAATAAATGCTTTCTAATAAATTGACTGATAGAACAATCCAAGTAGTCAGATAATGGCCCACATTTATGTGGCGCTTTAAGGTTTGTTAAAAATGCTTCCGATCAGTGGATTTCTTCGACAAAGAGACCTAACTCAGTTTCAATTGATCAAAGATGGACAGAAGCAGCTATACCCAAAGAAGGAACACTGGGAAATGAATGTAAACTGTATTTTGGGTTTTCTTCTCAGGTTATTTCTACCTTCTGAATCCAATTCTTTCTGTGCAACAAGAGAACTGTTCGGTCCTGCACACACATATTGTATCTAGGATATACTGTGACATATTCAACACGTATAGGACTGCTTGCCATCTAGGGGAGGGGGTGGAGGGAGCCAGGGGAAAAGTTGGAACAGAAGTGAGTGCAAGGGATAATGTTGTAAAAAAATTACCCATTATTCTGTCAATAAAAACTTATTTTTAAAAAAGAAAGAAGGTAAAAATAACCTGGGAAGGAAAACAAAAATGCTAGCAGATCACACTCATTTCCCAGTGTTCTTTTGCTGGATGTAGCTGGTTCTGTTCATCACTGATCAATTGGAACTGATTTGGATCCTCTCATTGTTGAAGAGAGCCACGTCCATCAAAATTGATCTTCTTTAATCTTGTTGTTGCCATGTACAATGATCTCCTGGTCCTGCTCACTTCCCTCAGCATCAGTTCCTGTCAGTCTCTCCAGGCCTCTCTGTATTCATCCTGCTGGTCATATCTTACCGAACAATAATATCCCATAACATTCATATACCACAACTTATTCAGCCGTTCTCCAATTGATGGGCGTCTCCTCAGTTTCCATTTTCTGGCCACTACAAAGAGGGCTGCCACAAACATTCGTGCACATACAGGTCCCTTTCCCTTCTTTATTTTTTTTATCTTAATACCTTTTTAATTTACAAGTTATATGCATGGATAATTTTACAGCATTGACAATTGCCAAACCTTTTGTTCCAATTTTTCCTCTCCTTCCCCCCACCCCCTCCCCTAGATGGCAGGATGATCAATACATGTTAAATATATTAAAGTACAAATTAAATACAACATAAGTAGACATGTCCAAACTGTTATTTTGCTGTACAAAAAGAGTCGGACTCTGAAATATTGTACTATTAGTTTGTGAAGGAAATCAAAAATGCAGGCAGGCAAAAATAGAGGGATTGGGAATTCAATGTAATTCAATGTTCATAGTCATCTCCCAGAGTTCTTTCGCTGGGTGTAGCTGGTTCAGTTCATCACTGCTCCATTAAAACTGATTTGGTTCATCTATTTGCTGAAGAGAGCCAGGTCCACCAGAATTGATCCTCATATAGTATTTTTGTAAATATATAATGATCTTTTTTTTTATTTATTTAATAGCCTTTTATTTACAGGTTATATGCATGGGTAACTTTACAGCGTTAACAATGGCCAAACCTCTTGTTCCAATTTTTCACCTCTTACTCCCCACCCCCTCCCCCAGATGGCAGGATGACCAGTAGATGTTAAATACATTAAAATATAAATTAGATACACAATAAGTCTACATGACCAAACCGTTATTCTGCTGTACAAAAAGAATCAGACTCTGAAATATTGTACAATTAGCTTGTGAAGGAAATCCAAAATGCAGGTGGGCATAAATATAGGGACTGGAAATTCAATGTAATGGTTTTGTCATCTTCCAGAGTTCTTTCTCTGGGCGTAGCTGATTCAGTTCATTCTTGCTCCATTGGAAATGATTTGGTTGATCTCGTTGCTGAGGATGGCCAGGTCCATCAGAACTGGTCATCATCTAGTATTGTTGTTGAAGTATAGAATGATCTCCTGGTCCTGCTCATTTCACTCAGCATCAGTTCATGTAAGTCTCTCCAGGCCTTTCTGAAATCATCCTGTTGGTCATTTCTTACAGAACAATAATATTCCATAACATTCATATACCACAATTTATTCAGCCATTCTCCAATGGATGGGCATCCTCTCAGTTTTCATTTTCTGGCCACTACAAACAGGACTGCCACAAACATTCGTGCACATACAGGTCCCTTTCCCTTCTTTAAAATCAGTAGTAACACTGCTGGATCAAAGGGTATGTATGCACAGTTTGATAACTTTTTGAGCCTAGTTCCAAATCACTCTCCAGAATGGTTGGATCCGTTCACAACTCCACCAAACATGTATCAGTGTCCCAGTTTTCCCACATCCCTGCCAACATTCCACATTATCTTTTCCTGTCATCTTAGCCAATCTGACAAGTGTGTAATGGTACCTCAGAGTTGTCTTAATTTGCATTTCTCTGATTAATAATGATTTGGAGCATTTTTTCATATGGCTAGAAATAGTTTCAATTTCTTCATCTGAGAATTGTCTGTTCATATCCTTTGACCATTTATCAATTGGAGAATGGCTTGATTTCTTATAAATTAGAGTCGATTCTCTATATATTTTGGAAATGAGGCCTTTATCAGAACCTTTAGCTGTGAAAATGTTTTCCCAGTTTATTGCTTCCCTTCTAATCTTGTCTGCATTTGTTTTATTTGTACAGAAACTTTTCAATTTGATATAATCAAAATTTTCTATTTTGTGATCAGTAATGATCTCTAGTTTTCCACAGATCTGAGAGGTAAACTATCCTATGTTCTTCTAACTTGTTTATAATCTTGTTCTTTATACCCAAATCATGAACACATTTTGATCTTATCTTGGTGTGCGGTGCTAAGTGTGGGTCAATGCCTAGTTTCTGCCATACTAATTTCCAGTTTTCCCAGCAGTTTTTGTCAAACAGTGAATCCTTATCCCAAAAGCTGGGGTTTGGGGATTTGTCAAACACTAGATTATTAAAGTTATTGACTATTTTGTCCTGTGAACCTAACCTGTTCCACTGATCAACTAGTCTATTTCTTAGCCAATACCAAATGGTCTTGGTGACTGCTGCTTTTATAATATAGTTTTAGATCGGGTACAGCTAGGCCCATTTCATTTGATTTTTTTCACTAGTTCCCTTGAAATTCTTGACCTTTTGTTCTTCCAGGTGAATTTTGTTGTTATTTTTTCTAGGCCATTAAAATAGTTTCCTGGGAGTCGGACTGGTATAGCACTAAATAAATAGATTAGTTTAAGGAGTATCATCATCTTTATTATATTCGCTCAACCTGTCCAGGAGCACGTGATATTTTTCCAATTGGTTAGATCTGACTTCATTTGTGTGGAAAGTGTTTTGTAGTTTTGCTCATGTAATTCCTGACTTTCCCTTGGCAGATAGATTCCCAAATATTTTATACTAAGGGCAGTTACTTTAAATGGAATTTCTCTTTGTATCTCTAACTGTTGGATTTTGTTAGTGACATATAAGAATGCTGAGGATTTATGTGGGCTTATTTTGAATTCTGCAATTTTGCTATAGTTACAAATTATTTCTCATAGCTTTTTAGTAGAATCTCTGGGCTTCTCTAAATATACCATCATATCATCTGCAAAGAGTGATAGTTTGGTTTCCTCATTATCTACTCTAAATCCTTTAATCTCTTGTTTCACTTCTGATCTTATTGGGAAAGGTTCCAGTTTATCACCATTACTATAATGCTTGCTGATGGTTTTAAATAGATGCTCCTGACTATTTTAAGGAAAAGCCCATTTATTCCATACTCTTTAGTGTTTTTAATAGGAATGGATGTTGGATTTTATCAAATGCTTTTTCTGCATCTATGAGATGATCAGATGTTTTTTGTTAATTTGGTTATTGAGATGTTCTCTGGTCCTATGGTCTCCCCTCCTCCAACATTCTCTGTCCTACGGTCTCTCCCATTCCGATGTTCTGTGTCCTGTGTCCTATGTTCAAGGCCCTGTGGTTCTCTGTTCGTTGATGTGATGTTAAGATGGCAGGAAGAGCCCCAGGTCCCTCTTTCCCTCTTCTACCAAGGAACCAGGTGTGGCCCGGCCTTTTGCCGCCACCCCCTACACAAACCTCGGAGAAGCGGCTGAACCCTTGGCACCGGGCATCCCCAGGAAGCCTCCCAGAGCTCCGGGCCTTTGTTCCGGAGTTTGCCCAGAGATAAAGCAGCCCTGCCCACCCATGACCCCAATGGTGGCCTTTAATCATCCAGGCACGTGCCGCCAGGGCAGCAGGCTGCTGTAGGAAGTCCAGGGTTCTGGGGCCAAGATGGTGCCTTCTCCCTGCCCCCCCCCCCCGAGCCATTGGGATGGTGGGCAGACGGCAGACTCGCCTGTTGTAACTTGGTGGCCGGAGCCAGGCGGGAGAAGGGGAAGGAGAGGAGGGGCCAGGGAAGGAGGCAGAATGGCTCCCCTGGAAATGCAAGAGAGCCGAGAGAGGTTGTGGAGGGCAGAGCGGGTCCACTGGCTCAGCAGGGTAGGGAACAGGGGGAAGAAGACTGGGCGGCTTTATGGAAAGGTCTAGAGGTGTTCGACTGGGAGGCAGAAGACTTGGCTTTGAATGGCCGGCTACATGGCCCTGTGTACCACCTTGGTTCTCTGGGCCTCGGTTTCCTTCTGTGCGAGAGCAGCTCCAGGAGGCCGAGCCACGGCTGGTTTTCCTCTGCCTCCCGAGGGCTAATTGGGCCAGTTCTATGTTCCTCCCACATCTGTCTCGCCATCCCGTGGCCCCATGGAGTGCTAGCCCTTAGAACTCCGGAGGGTGGCGGAGCTCGTCCTATTCAGCCCCTCCCTCACTGTCTAAGTGAGCCCCCAGTGCACAGGAGGAGGAGCCATGGTGGGAGTTCTGGCTTTGTTCCTCCCTATGTAAATTTGCTCAGCCCAGGGGAGGTGGGCAGCGGGGTAGTTCAAAAGTGGATGAAGAAGCCTTTAGTAGTGCTGGCTCTGGAGCTCTGGGAAAGGAGATCAATGGGGGAAGAAAGGTCCCAACAGTCTCTGCCCTGAATGAACCCTCAGCCTGTTGGGAAAGACAATCGGTCATCTTCCTCTTTTGCCCTCTCCATCTGTCTTTCTCCTCCTTACCCCCCCTCCCCCGTCCTTCTTATTTCTCCTGCTTGGCCCCCTGAGCCCACTCCCCCACGGTCCCGGCCGTTTCCAAGCCGGTGGCGTTCTCCCACTTGTTTCCGGCTCCAATCTGAGCACCGGGCGCGCTCTCCCGTTGCCCCTTGACCGCCCTGCCGGCCCAGCTCATTCCTGACCCTAGAGGAAGGGCCCAGCTGGGGGCCCGAGGGGCTGGGAAGTGGGGGCTTGGCTATCTTAACTCCTTTCTCTCACAAGAGAAGGGAGGGCTCCCCAAAGGACCTTGACTCACTCCTCCTGATCCTTGAAACCGCACTTTTATCGTACAATGGGGAGCTCTCCACTGACCTTGGAGACCCCCCTGGGGGGGGCGGCTTCCCCACAAGTCAGCTCTCTTCTCGCAGCAGGCTGCCCGATCTGGGATGCCCACCCCCCAAATAACCTCTCCAGAGGCATTTGATTTGTTGGCCAGGAGGGTCAGGACCCTTGTCTAGGGCGGCCCCAACGCCCTGCTGGCCAACCCTGACACCACAAGAGTGGGAAGGGGTGATGCCAACCCCCCTGGCTCATCCCAGAATCCCTGGCTCACCCCAGAACCCCTGGCTCACCCCATGCCCCGTTCACTGTTGCCTGCCCTAGTGAAGTTGGGCTCAGAACCTGAAATCCACGTGTGGCCTTCCAAACTGTTCCTTCTCCCACAGCTCCAGGAGCAGCGCCCCTGGCCCGGCCTGAGGTCCCCGAGACCCATAAGCCTCCCACCGTGCTGCCTGTGTTCTGTGAGCTCAGAGGCCGCCTCTAGTTTGGGGGCAGGTGTGTTGGCTCTGGGCCAGGCCCTGGGCTTCTAGCTTCCAAGTCATTGTGGGCACAGGGAGCCTTCCAGGGACTGGGGAGTGGAGGGGAGCACCCAGTATTACCCTGAGCTACGGCAGGCCTTAGAACCCTAAAGGGATTGTCTAGGGCCGAGGGCAGCTGTGGCCATTGGGAAAGAGCTGGACACCTGGGTTACAATCCTGCCTCTAGCATTCTTGTCAGGCACTTGACTTCTCTGGGACTTCGTTTCTCATTTATAAAATCAGGAGGAGTGTATATGTGTGTGTGTATACATCACACATATACATACTACTGTACACACACACACAATACACGTGTACTATACATTTATATACATACATATACACATTCATTTACACACATGCATGCACATATACATTCATGTACATACATATACATATGCACACAATATGCAGTTATATGCACACATACATGTATGCACGTATATACACATATACATTATATGCACACACGCACACAGGATGAGCACTGGGGCTGGCCAAAGGCAGTATGAAGCCTTGGGTGAGAGGCCATCCAGAGGAGGGGGAGGGCCAGGAAAATGCCGAGAGATGCGGCTGCCAGGAGCCTCCGCCCGTAACTGAAAGCAAACTCGGAGAGCAGGCTCCGCTCTGCACACAGTTAAGGCCGCTGCTGTTTTGGTCCTCACCAAGCGCCATCCCTGTGCCCAAGGCCTGGGCCAGAAGGAGCCTTGAGAGAGGAAGCAAAGGGCTTAGAGGAATGCTTCTTTAAAAAAAAAAATGAACTATTTTTAAAACGTGCGCAAAGATCGTTTTCAACATTCTCCTTGTGAAATCCTGTGTTTCGAATTTTTCTTCCTCCCTTCCCCTACCCACTCCCCAGACAGCAAGGAATCCGATATGTGTTAAACGTACAATTCCTCCGGACGTATTTCCACTTTGGTCGTGCCGCATGAGAAAAATCAGATCGAAAAGGGAAAAATGAGAAAGAAGAAAGCAAAACCAGCAATAAAAGAGGTGACAGTGCTCTGTGGCGGTCCACACTCAGTCCCCACAGTCTCTGGGTGCAGATGGCTCTCTCCTTCACAAGTCTGTAGGAACTGGCCTGAATCACCCGATTTTGAAAAGAGCCAAGTGCCTCAGAACTGATCGTATCATGTCGTTATCGTGTACAGCGACCTCCTGGTTCTGCTCTCTTCACTCAGCATCAGTTCCTGTGAGTCTCCAGGCCCCTCTGAAATCCTGCTGATTGTTTCTTACAGAACAATAACATTCCATCACATTCATGTGCCATAATTTACGTGGCCATTCTACTCCATTTCCAGTTCTTTACCACCGAGTACACAAAGGGCTCGCTACAAACAGTTTTCCACACGTGGGTCCTTTTCCCTTTTTATGATCTTTGGGATACAGACCCACTGCTGGATCAAAGGGGATGCACAGTTTGACATCCTTTGGGCATAGTCTCAGATTGCTCTCCAGAATGGTTGGACCAGTTTACAACTCCACCGACAATGTTTTAATGTCCCAGTTTTCCCACATACCCTGCAACTTCATCATTATCTTTTCCCACTAGCCAGTGAGAGGTGTGTAGTGGGACCTCAGAGCTGTCTTAATTTGCATTTCTCGAATCAATAGTGATTTGGAGCATTTTTCATATGACTAGAAATGGTTTTGTTTGGAAAATTATCCATTAGCATCTTTTGACTCATTTATCGATTGGAGAATGGCTTGTATTCTTATGAGTTCATTCTCTTATATTTTAAAAATGAGACCTTTATGAGAACCCTTGAATGTAAAAATTTTTCCCCAGTTTTCTATCCCTTCTAATCTTGTCTGCATCGTTTTGTTCATAAGGTAACTTAAATATTTCATTAATTTTATTATTAATTATTAATAATTTAATACTGTTATTGAATCAATACATTTAATATTATCAAAATTATTCATGTTACATTTCATAATATACTACAGTTCTTGTTTGGCCCATCCATTTAGAAGAACGTTTCTCTCCCTACCAGGTTATCCAGAATAGAATGGGGATCCCAACCTCCCTTTGTAGGCTGGAGGCCAAAAGGGGCGTGACATATAAGAGAAATGGAAGGGGCCTCGTTGAACACTCAGAGCTAGGAGTCACCTAAAACTCTTGCTTATGAGAGTTTCTGTTTGGCCTCCATAGAACAATGATACAGATTGAGTAAATATTACATTACACTACAAATTCCTTTGGTGGATGGGTTGGGCTCCAAGATTCTCCACTGAGGCTCCTGCCGATCCTCGGTTCCGTCAAGTGAGAAATTATTCAGTAAAATCAGAGGAAGAAGTGGCAGAGTGTGGTGGTTGATGACTTGCCACTGAGTGGACACCGAGGCAACGTCTGTCTACCCGATAACAACAAAGATGTCTACTGTCTTTCCAGGACACGTATCTAGGGTGTGACAAAGAACCTCCCATGACTAGTCAAACCAGATGAGTACTAACTACTTTGCCAATTTGTGTGGGCATAAATGATAGTACCAGAAGGAAACTAGAAAGTGCTGATAAAGACTGGTGAGCGTTGGAAAAGAAACCGAAGGCCTTAGGGTACAGGTGCTGTTCTTCGAACTTCTGCCAATCAGAAGCAAAGGCTTCAGAACATAAGGACTGATTAAGAACATGGTGTTGGTCACAACTTAACATTCTCACTCTGTTGTTGTTTGCTTGCATTTTGTTTTCTTACTCATTTACTTACTTTTTAAATCTGATTTTTCTTGTGCAGTAAGAGGATTGTATAAATATGTTTATACATATTTGATTTAAATATACTTTTAACATGTTTAACTATTATATATATACAACCCACAGAGAGAGAGAGACTGAGAGACACAGAACACACACACACACACACACACCACACACAGAGACAGAGAGAGAACAGAGAGACAGAGAGAAGGAGGAGAAAAGATAGTGTTGGAGAACAGGATTTGTATTCCTGGACCACAGCTTAAAATATTGGACTAACAGGTCTCTGATCAGGGATGGAGTACACCTAACAGTGCTTGGAAAGAATAGATTAGTCTGTAGTGTTACAAATTGAATCAAAGGGGTTTTAGGCTGGGAGGGAAGGGGAAACATAGTATCTATATATGACCCTCAACTAGATACAAAGTATCAGGAAGGGCTTCACCCAAGCCAAGTCTTCACATACACTTACTGAAATGCACAAAATGTTGGTAATGGGCCAAAGGGTGGAAGATCCCGTGCAAGAAGGCAAAACTGACCTCCGGTGAACCCCGGCTTGATCTGGAAGAAGGGAGCCTGTTCAAAGGAAAGCGAACAAATCACAGTGGGGGTGGGTGGGAGCCAGAGCAGCATTATCTATTCCAATGATTGGTTCATGGGAGGAAATCTGGGACAGTTGTGTGGGGGGGGGGGGAGCAGAGCAAAGTGCCTTTAGGTGACATACCATGGGTCCCCTGGGCAGATGATGAGGGGTACTTCCTCCCACTGGATCTGCTCCTCAGGAAAGAACCGGTTGCCGAGTTTTGTCACAGGGAACTGGAAGATAGCAAGGATTCCATCTTAGACATGGTAAAAATAAAAGGAAAGGGCTGGCAGTTATGGCTCAGATGCAGTGACCTCTAGCTCCAGGCCAGGGATAGATAATCCTCAGGATCTCATCCTGACAATTTATTCCATTTCTCTAATACTTGGTAGATTAGGAGGCACCACGTAAAGCAGATAGAGCAAGTATTACACCCATTTTGCCAACAAGAAACTGAGGTGAAGCAACTTTCCTGAGTTCCCAAAGCTTGATCTCTTTATTACAGGTCCTGGCTGGGACCCCTGCCCAGGCTGTGTTCCCTGCCCCCACTTCCTCCTGTCCCCTAAGGAAGCTTGGGTCACTGGATCCAGTCCTGAGAGTCAGCAGGCAGCAGCCTTGCCTAGAAATGGGGCGGTGGAGTCGTGAGCCTCACAAGTGGGCAGCTTGGCTTCTGGGAGGCAGGAAAGCAGCAGCAGCAGCAGCAGCAGCTCACGCTTTAGAAGGCCCGCTTCACTTATTCTGACGGCCAGTAGGCTTGTGGTTGGTCACTCACATCCAACGTTCTGCGCCCTCATTTGGGGCTTTCTGGGAAGATACGCAAATGCTTTTGCCATTTCCTTCTCCGGCTCATTTGATCAGATAAGGATACTGAGACAGACTGAGTGAAGTAATTCCTAGGGTTGCCTACTAGTAAGTGTCTGTGGCAGATTTGAAATTGGGAAGAGGAGTCTTCTGGCTCCAGGCTCTGGCATTGTAACCACTGCGACCCAGCAGCCCTGCAAGGAGGGGGGATATATAAATATGTTCACCCTCTCATTTTCTCAATAAGTGGGCTATGTCACTCCCTTTCAATAAGCTCCTGTGGCTCCCTCTCTCACCTTCCGGATCCAATAGAAAGTCCTTCCTGGCTTTCTGAGCCCTCCCCAGTGGGCCCTCCCCACCCTTCTGGGCTTCCTCCATTTTCCTCTCCCCGATGTACTCAGAGTTAGTTCCTGGCTGCTCCCCTCCCCCAAGACGCGGCGGCGTTTCCCATGAGCGGCCCCTGCGCGTGACCCTCTCACGTCTCCTGTCCACCTTCTCCCCGCGCTCCCTGGGGGTCTCGGCTCAAGTCTCGCCTTCCGCAAGAAGCCTCTTTAGCGTCTCCCCTCGGGGGTGAGAGCCAGAGCCAAGGGAGAGACGCTGGGAGCCGGGGCCCCGTCAAAGGAGCAAACGGGGAAACGGAGGAAGGGACAAAAACCGCAGGGGGACGCGGGGGATCGCGCGGGGGCGGGGAAGGGGCGGCCGTCTGGGGGCCGCTCTCGGGCAGGGGGAGGCAGATCCACGCCTGGGGGCGGGCGGAGACGGGACGCGGAACAGGTGTCTGGCGTTCAGGGCTGGGGAGGGAGAGCAGGTGGGCCGGCTTCCCGGGTAATAAGCCGAGGGACCAATCAGGAGATAATAAAAGGCAGAGCCCGGGAGGCCCTGGGAGATGAGAGAGCACCTGAGAGTCCGGCGGGGGAAGGGGCGCAGGGGCCGATCGACCGCAGGGCCAGCGGATGATTGGATTGGTGAAGGAGAAGGCGAGACTGGGAAGGAGGGAGGAGGCTGAGAGGGGCCCTGCGGAGGAGAGGGGGGGGCCGGGGCAGCAGCAGTTTGGGAGAGGCTCAAAACATAGGGCGCTCGTTGGAAAGCTCGGGCTGAGAGGGCCTCCTGTCTCTGGGGTGACGGTCAGAGCTTGGTGGCCAGGAGGAGAGAGAATGGAGGAGGGAGGGCTGAGGGACTGGGAGCTGGGGGCCTGGGTCCTGCTGGGCAGCTGCGTGCAGCAGTAGGATAGGCGGTAATGACTTGGGAGGGGGGAGACCTGAGCCATAGGAAAGGAAAGGGAAGCCTAGTGAGTGGGGCTCGTGAGATGAGGGCATTGGGGATGTAGACCTGGCTGGAGGTGAGGGAGACGAGCTATCTCCTGAGGGAGCTCGGATTGAGGGCCCGGACAGAAAACAAGGAGAGAGAGGCTGAAGGCAGTTCTGGTGGTTGAGAGAATGGAAGGGCTAGATGGGGCATCAGAATGGGGGCATAGGGGAGAGGCCAGGAGCCTGAGGGAGGTCAGAGAGATGGGAGGCCAGGGCCTGAGGGAGGCAGAGAGGGGAGGCCAGGGCCTGAGGGAGGCAGAGGGGAGGCTCAGGCCAGGGCCAGGCTGGGATGGGGAGCAGAGTCCTACTGGACAGGGACCTGGTTGGGGGGAAGCTTGCTGTCCCAGAGAGAGGCTCTACCAGTTGATGGGGAGGGGCAGCACTACAGGCTCTCCAAGCCGAGCCTCTACTGCCGTTTTTTGAGGTGATTTGCAGATTGCTTCTAATCTGTGGAGTACATTTGTGTACTTGGACTTGCAGGAAGCTTTTTGGTATTATCTGCTGCAAAGCTCGGGTTTGGGGAGGTCGTCTTCTAAAAGATCTGGGACTCAAATCCTCAATATCAACTTTGTGACCTGACCAAGTTGCTTTATCTCTCTGGGTACAATGGAGAGGGTTGGCTCAAGCTCTCCCAAGGCGCCTTCAAGCCGGATGTCTCCCATCCCATGATGCTCTCTGCACATCCATCCATCCATGGAGGGTTGGTGCTTTGGCTTGCAAGGAATCTGGGGCCACGAATGGCTTGTCTTTCGCTTCTCTGGGGCCACGTTGCTTCTACTCGGTGATTTTTTTTTTTTATTCCAAGTCCATTCTTTCCTCACACAGTGACCTTTTGGAGATATTCGCCATCATTTATTTTACTCCTCTTGTTGCAGGTCTGCTTTTAATTTTTTTCCTTTTTTATTATAGCTTTTTATTTCCAAGATAGATGCCGGTCATTTTTCAGCATTGACAATTGTAAAACCTTTTGTTCCAATTTTTCCCTCCTTCCTCCACCCTCCCCCAGATGGCAGGTTGGCAGGTCTGCTTTTTAAATCCATGCTCAGAGTTACACTCTGACCTACATTTATTCTCGGCTTCTTTTCGTAAGAGTTTTATTTCCCTCTGGAACCATTTCTTCCTGGATTTCCTGCTGTTGTATCATGTAATCTGGGAGATCCAGAACATTATCTTGTTTTTTTTTTTCATTTTTCAATCAAAATGCCATTTGTTTGTTTATTTATTTGACGAGATTCATCCTGGTATCTTTCTCCTTCCTCCTCCTAGAGAGTCATCCCACACAACTAAAAAAAATTGAAGAAAAAGAAAATTCCCAATAAAACAAATAAATCCATCCCCAAAGTTTAAAATTTTCATTAGCATATTGTGGACCCCTTTTACCAGAGGGGTGGGGTGGAATTATTTGTCTCTTTGGATCTAAGCTTCTTCTTTTATCTTTGTAATATCTACTTTTTCACTGAAGTTCAAATGGTTGAAACAAAAGTGGAAAAGCAATTATAAAACAGATCCAGACTAAAAGGTACCAGGTGTTCAGGCAGGAGATAACTTTTAAGACCTGCCAAGGTGCTTGTTTTTCTGGCTCAACCTGGCTCCTCCAAGTTTCCATCTTTGAATAAAAATATATCCATTGTAAAATATATTAATGATGATTTTTGCCCTAATAGCACTACCATTTCAACCCTGCCCCAGACTCATCCCTTACTTTGTGTCAGAGAAAATAATTAAACAAAAATAGCCAACACGTAATGTAGTCCCGATACCGGCAATATAGACAATATTCTGAACTTGTCCTTTGTCTCCATATCACGATGTAAGAATTGTGTTCCATTATTGGTCCTTTATGACCTTCACTGTTTTTTTCGTTTTTGTTTTTACTGAATTTGCCATACTTTTTGCCATTTTTTATTTTTATACAGTTTTTTATTTTCAAAATATATGCATACTTTTCAACATTTACCCTTGCAAAACCTTGTTTCAAATTGTTTTCTTCTTCTCTTCCCCCCCCCCTCTGTAGACAGCAAGTAATCCAATATATGTTAAATACATGCAATTCTGCCATACATATGAGATCATTTTCTTTTTTTTAACGTGTAAACATATTTATACAATTCTTTCTGCACAAGAAAAAATGGATAAAAAGGAGAGAGGAGTAAGAAAACAAAATGCAAGCGAACAACGACGAGTGAGAATGTTATGTTGTGGTCCACATTCAGTTCCCACAGTTCTCTCTCTGGGTGTAGATGGCTCTCTTCATCACGAGATCATTGAACTGGAGTCATCTCATTACTGGGAAGGGTCACATTGATCAGAATTGGTCGTATAATATTGATGTTGCCATGTACGATGATCTCTTGGTTCTGCTCTTTCACTTGGTACCAGTTTGTGTACCAGCCTCTCTGAAATCATCCTGCTGATTGGTTCTTATAGAACGATAATATATAACATTCATATACCACAAGTTATTCAGCCATTCTCCTACTGATGGGCGTCTATTCGATTCCAGTTCCTTGCCGATACAAAGAGGGCTGCCGCAAACGTTTTTTTGCACATGTGGGCCCTTTCCTTCCTTTAAGATCTTTCTGGGATATGAGCTCAGTAGTTACACTGCTGGGTCAAAGGATATGCACAGTTTGATAACTTTTTGAGCATAGTTCCAAATCGCTCTCCAGAGTAGTTGGATCTATTCACAGTTCTACCCACGATGTGTCAGCGTCCCAGTTTTCCCACATGCCCTCCAGCATTCGACATCTTTTCCTGTCATCTTAGCCAATAGGAGAGGTGTGTAGTGGTGTCTCAGAGTTATCTTAATTTGCATTCCTCTGATCAATAGTGCTTTAGAGCACTTTTCATATCAGAAGAAATGGCTTTAATTTCTTCATCTGAAAATTGTTCATATCCTCTGACCATTTATCAATTGAGAATGGCTTGAATTCTTATAAATTTGAGTCAATTTTTATATATTTTAGAAATGGTCTTTATCAGAACCCTTAAATGTAAAATGTTTTCCAATTTGCTTCCTTCCAATCTTGTCTGCATTAGTTTTGTTTGTACAAAACTTTTTAAATTAATATAATCAAAATTATCTATCTGGTGTGCAATTATGAGTTCGGTTCTTCTTTGGACACAAATTCCTTCTTTCTCCCCAGATCTGAGAGGTTAAACTGTCCTGTGTTCTACTTTGCTTACAATATCACTCTTGGTCTAAATCGGGAACCCACCTCAACCTTATCTTGGTATATGGTATTAGGTGTAGGTCAATGCCTAGTTCCTGCCGTATTAATTTCCAATTTTCCCCAGCAGTTTTTGTCAAATAGTGAGTTCTAGTCCCCAAAGCTGGGATCTTTGGGTTTGTCCAACACTAGATTGCTATAGTCGTTTACTGTTTTGTTCTGTGAAACCTAACATATTCCACTGATTAACTTCTGTTTCTTAGCCAGTACCAAATGGCTTTGATAACCACTGCTTTATAATATAGTTTTAGGTCTAGACAGCTAGGCCACCTTCATTGGCATTTTTTTTCACTAATTCCTTGAAATTCTTGATCTTTTGTTTTTCCGGATGAACCTTATTATTTTTTCTAGCTCTGTAAAATAATTTCTTGGGAGTTTGATTGGCATGGCACTAAATAAAGAGATGAATTTGGGTAGTATTGTCATTTTTATTATACTCACTCAACCTACCCATGAGCACTTGCTATTTTTCCAACCGATTAGATCCAAAATGTTTTGAGTCGTGTTCATATAGATCCTAACTTTCCCTCGGCAGATAGGGTCCCAAATATTTTATACTATCGACATTATTTTAAGTGGAATTTCTTCTTTGTATCTCTTGCTGCTGGACTTTGTTGCTAATACAAAATAAATCTCAGCATTTTATATATCCTGCAACTTGCTAAAGTTGTGGATTGGTTTTAGTAGTTTTTAGTTGATTCTCTAGGGTTCTCCATATCATCTGCAAAGAGTGATAATTTGGTTCTCTTCACCTACTCTAATTCCTTTAATTCTTTCTTCTTATCGCCAAAGCTAGCATTTCTAATACAATACTGAATAGTAATGGTGATAGTGGCCACCTTGTTTACTCCTATCTTACTGGGAATGGTTCTAGTTTGTTTTCATTACATATGATGCTTGCTGATGGTTTTAAATAGATGCTACTGAGTGTTTTGAGGAAAAGTCCATTTATTCTATATCTCTTGTATTTTTAATAGGAATGGGTAGTTGGGTTTTATCAGATGCTTTTTCTGCATCTATTGATCTATGATTTTTGATTAGTTTGGCTATTGATATACTCTGATTATAGTTAATAGTTTTCCTGATATTGAACCAGCTCTGCATTCCTGTTATAAATCCTACTTGGTCATGGTGTATTATCCTGGGGATGACTTTGCCAGATCTTTGGAGAATATCGAACGGAAACAGAAAGGAGTTTACTTTTTTTCTCGGCGGTTCACGAAACCTACACAGAGATTGATCGCGTATCAGGGCATAAAACCTCAAAATCAAAGGCAGAAGGCAGAAATAGTAAATGCACTTTTTCTAGATTATTATGCAATAAAATTACATGCAATATAAAGGCCAGGAGAAAATAGACCAAAAATTAATTGAAATTAAATAATCTCATCCTAAAGAATGAATGGGTGAGAAGACAAATCATAGACCAATCGACAACTTCATCCAAGAGAATGACGATAATGGGACGACATACCAAAATTTGTGGGATGCAGTCAAAGTGGTTATAAGGGGAAATCTGATATCTCTAGATGATTACTTGCATAAAATAAAAGAGAAGATCTATGAATTGGGCTTACAACTAAAAAAGCTAGAAAAATAACAGATGAAAAACCCTCAATTAAATACCAACTTAGAAATTCTGAAAAGGGAGATTAATAAAATAAAATATGAAAACTATTGAATTAATAACTAAAGTAAGAGTTGGTTTTATGAAAACCCAACAAAATAGATAAACCTGTAGTTAATTTGATTAGAAAAAGGAAAGAAGAAAATTCAAATTGTTAGAATTCAAAAATGAAAGAGAGAACTTTCCACCAATGAAGGGAAATTAGAGCAATAATTATGAGTTATTTTGCCGACTATATGGCAATAAATTTGGTAATCTAAATGAAATGGAGGAATAGCTACAAAAATATAGATTGCTCGGTAACAGAAGAGGAAGTAAATTATTTAAATAGTCGCATTTAGAAAAAGAAATAAAATAAGCTATTAATGTACTTCCTAAAGAAAAATCTCCAGGGCTAGATGGATTTACATGTGAATTTTACTAAACATTTAAAGAACAATTAACTCCAATGCTATATAAATTATTTTTAAAACTAGGGAAAGGAGGAGTCCTACCAAATTCCTTTTATGACATAGATATGGTGCTGCTGACTAAAACGGGTAGGATGAAAACAGAGAAAATTATAGACCAATTTCCCTAATGAATATTGACGCAAAAATCTTCAGTAAAATGTTAGCAGTGAGATTCCAGCAACTCATCCCCAGGATAATACACCAAGTAGGAGTTTGGCATCCTTTTAAAACATTCGTTTTTCACGTGTGTGGTCATACCTTCCATTTGCATGGTGGTTGTTCCTGTATCCATTGTTTTGTTGGCTCTGTTAACTTGTTAGTGGTATCTTTCCATGCTTCTTTGTCTTCTTCACATTCATTATTTCCTACAGCACGGTAATATTCCATGACATTCCAGCATCACCACTTGTTTGGCTGATCCATAATCGATGGGTATTAACTCTGTCCCCCACCCCCCACCAAAAAAAAAGTTACTGCTATAAAACTTTGGGGTATATGAGGCCTTTTTTCTTATCAATGGCCTCCTTGGAGTAAAAGCCCTGATGGAATCTGGCTGACGATTGTTTTCCAAAATAGTTGTTCTGATTCAGTTTTATCAACAATGCCCCGGGAAGGAAATGGGTGTTTATGAAGTACCTAGTACATGTCCAGCACTATGCAGAGTGCTTTATGAATATCATCTTCACCGGAACCTTGGGAGGTAAGTGTTACTATCCCCATTTTATAGTGAAAGATGGAGGTGGAGAAGTTAACTGACTTGTGTAGGGTCAAGTATAAGTGTCTGAGTTGGATTTGAACTTGAGTCTTCCTGAGTCGGTCCCCAGTGCTGTATCTATTGAGCCACTCAGCTTCACTAGTCACAACCTTTATTATTATTATTAACACATTAATAATAATAATCTCTTATTAGTGATTTGGAGCGTTCTTTCATGTGGTTATGAATCATTTAGAAAACTTTAGAAGAGAAATTTAATCCAGAGATTTTCCCCCGATTGGACCACTTCTCCTTGAGTCCTCAGTACATTAATGTCTCTGCAGAAGTTCTCCATTTCATCTTTTGTAATGACTTCGGACCTCTGTCTGGTGTGCAGAGCTGTGATTTTTCTTCTCTTCTGATGTTTTTATGGTACAATCTTTTATGTTAAGGTCACGTAGCTATTTAGAATATATTGTGGAATATGGTGCGAGGTGTTGGGCTAATCCTTATTTCTGTCGGACTGCTTTCCAGTTTTCTCAGAAGTTTGTGTTTCTTTTGCCACAGAGACCTCTTCCCCAAGTAACTTATGTTGTCGGCTTTATCGAACCCTGGGTTATTGGGTTGGTTCCATCGTCTGATTCTCTCTTGTCTAATAGGTCTCCGTGATCTCTATTTCTTAACCTATACCAAATGGTTTTGCTGCCTGCTGCTATATAGTGTAGTTGTAGTAGAGGGTCCTTAAAAAATTTTTTTTGATAATAGATTCTTATTTTCAAAGTATGTGCGAGGATAATTTTCCACATTCACCCTTGCAAAATCTTGTGTTGCAAATTTTCTCCCTCCCTTCCCTCCATCCCCTTCCCTAAACAGCAAGTAATCTATGTTAAACATGTGCAATTCTACTAACATATTTCTACATTTATCCTGTTTCACGAGGAAAATCAGATCAAAAAGGAGAAAAAATGAGAGCAAAAACAAGCAAACAAATGACAAAAAGAAGAAAGTAAAATACTCTGCTTTGATCCACACTCAATAGGGATAGACCTCTCTGGATAGGGATGGCTCTCTCCATCAAGAGTATTGAGATTGTCCTGAAGCTGCTCATTGGTGGAAAGAGCCACGCCCATCAGAGTGGATCATTTTACGATCTCCTTGTTTCAGTGGAGGACAATCTCCTGGTTCTGCTCACTTCAGCAGGGGTTCACATAAACCTCTCCAGGCTTCTCTGAAATCAGCCTGTTGGTTGTTTCTTATAGAACAATGACATCCCCTTACGTTCACATGCCATTCCCCAGCTGATGGGTGTCCACTCTGTTTCCAGATCCTTACCACTACAAAAAGGGTTGCTATAGACATTTCTGCCAATGTGGGTCCTTTCCCTTTGAAATGATCTCTTTGGGATACAGACCCAGCAGAGACCCCTCTGGATCAAAGGGCACAGTCTGATAGCCTTTTGGACATAGTTTCAAATTGTTCTCCAGAATGGCTGGATCAGTTCACGACTCCACAAACGATGCGTCAGTGTCCCAGTTTCCCCGAAA